>NW_027447358.1:0-32734 GCF_038048845.1 Mixophyes fleayi | reverse complement strand
TGCAATTTCTCGTGCTCAGAAAGACTTAGAAAGTTGATAATTGTGGGTAATGTTAGAAATGTCATGAGAAACAAGAATTATGTAAAAGGATTGATGTAAATCATTGTTTCTAAGAGAAAGTGAGACAGGAATGCAAAAAAGCGTTGTTTTTGGACGGCAATGAAGAAATGACTATGTTTTGCGATTTCTCCTGCTCAGAAAGACTTAGAAAGTTGATAATTGTGGGCAATGTTAGAAATGTCATGAGAAACAAGAATTATGTAAAAGGATTGCTGTAAATCATTTATCTAAGAGAAAGTGAGACAGGAATGCAAAAAAGCGTTGTTTTTGGACGGCAATGAAGAAATGACTATGTTTTGCAATTTCTCGTGCTCAGAAAGACTTAGAAAGTTGATAATTGTGGGCAATGTTAGAAATGTCATGAGAAACAAGAATTATGTAAAAGGATTGATGTAAATCATTATTTACAAGAGAAAGTGAGACAGAAATGCAAAAAAGCGTTGTTTTTGGACGGCAATGAAGAAATGACTATATTTCGCGATTTCTCGTGCTCAGAAAGACTTAGAAAGTTGATAATTGTGGGCAATGTTAGAAATGTCATGAGAAACAAGAATTATGTAAAAGGATTGATGTAAATCATTGTTTCTAAGAGAAAGTGAGACAGGAATGCAAAAAAAGCGTTGTTTTTGGACGGCAATGAAGAAATGACTATGTTTTGCGATTTCTCCTGCTCAGAAAGACTTAGAAAGTTGATAATTGTGGGCAATGTTAGAAATGTCATGAGAAACAAGAATTATGTAAAAGGATTGATGTAAATCATTTTTCTAAGAGAAAGTGAGACAGGAATGCAAAAAAGCGTTGTTTTTGGACGGCAATGAAGAAATGACTATGTTTTGCGATTTCTCCTGCTCAGAAAGACTTAGAAAGTTGATAATTGTGGGCAATATTAGAAATGTCATGAGAAACAAGAATTATGTAAAAGGATTGATGTAAATCATTGTTTCTAAGAGAAAGTGAGACAGGAATGCAAAAAAGCGTTGTTTTTGGACGGCAATGAAGAAATGACTATGTTTTGCAATTTCTCGTGCTCAGAAAGACTTAGAAAGTTGATAATTGTGGGCAATGTTAGATATGTCATGAAAAACAAGAATTATGTAAAAGGATTGATGTAAATCATTGTTTACAAGAGAAAGTGAGACAGGAATGCAAAAAAGCGTTGTTTTTGGACGGCAATGAAGAAATGACTATGTTTTGTAATTTCTCCTGCTCAGAAAGACTTAGAAAGTTGATAATTGTGGGCAATGTTAGAAATGTCATGAGAAACAAGAATTATGTAAAAGGATTGATGTAAATCATTGTTTCTAAGAGAAAGTGAGACAGGAATGCAAAAAAGCGTTGTTTTTGGACGGCAATGAAGAAATGACTATGTTTTGCGATTTCTCCTGCTCAGAAAGACTTAGAAAGTTGATAATTGTGGGCTATGTTAGAAATGTCATGAGAAACAAGAATTATGTAAAAGGATTGATGTAAATCATTGTTTCTAAGAGAAAGTGAGACAGGAATGCAAAAAAGCGTTGTTTTTGGACGGCAATGAAGAAATGACTATGTTTTGCGATTTCTCCTGCTCAGAAAGACTTAGAAAGTTGATAATTGTGGGCAATATTAGAAATGTCATGAGAAACAAGAATTATGTAAAAGGATTGATGTAAATCATTGTTTCTAAGAGAAAGTGAGACAGGAATGCAAAAAAGCGTTGTTTTTGTACGGCAAAGAAGAAATGACTATGTTTTGCAATTTCTCCTGCTCAGAAAGACTTAGAAAGTTGATAATTGTGGGCAATGTTAGAAATGTCATGAGAAACAAGAATTATGTAAAAGGATTGATGTAAATCATTGTTTCTAAGAGAAAGTGAGACAGGAATGCAAAAAAGCGTTGTTTTTGGACGGCAATGAAGAAATTACTATGTTTTGCGATTTCTCCTGCTCAGAAAGACTTAGAAAGTTGATAATTGTGGGCAATGTTAGAAATGTCATGAGAAACAAGAATTATGTAAAAGGATTGATGTAAATCATTGTTTCTAAGAGAAAGTGAGACAGGAATGCAAAAAAGCATTGTTTTTGGACGGCAATGAAGAAATGACTATGATTTGCGATTTCTCCTGCTCAGAAAGACTTAGAAAGTTGATAATTGTGGGCAATGTTAGAAATGTCATGAGAAACAAGAATTATGTAAAAGGATTGATGTAAATCATTGTTTACAAGAGAAAGTGAGACAGAAATGCAAAAAAGCGTTGTTTTTGGACAGCAATGAAGAAATGACTATATTTCGCGATTTCTCGTGCTCAGAAAGACTTAGAAAGTTGATAATTGTGGGCAATGTTAGAAATGTCATGAGAAACAAGAATTATGTAAAAGGATTGATGTAAATCATTGTTTCTAAGAGAAAGTGAGACAGGAATGCAAAAAAGCATTGTTTTTGGACGGCAATGAAGAAATGACTATGTTTTGCGATTTCTCCTGCTCAGAAAGACTTAGAAAGTTGATAATTGTGGGCAATGTTAGAAATGTCATGAGAAACAAGAATTATGTAAAAGGATTGATGTAAATCATTGTTTCTAAGAGAAAGTGAGACAGGAATGCAAAAAAGCGTTGTTTTTGGACGGCAATGAAGAAATGACTATGTTTTGCGATTTCTCCTGCTCAGAAAGACTTAGAAAGTTGATAATTGTGGGCAATGTTAGAAATGTCATGAGAAACAAGAATTATGTAAAAGGATTGATGTAAATCATTGTTTACAAGAGAAAGTGAGACAGAAATGCAAAAAAGCGTTGTTTTTGGACGGCAATGAAGAAATGACTATATTTCGCGATTTCTCGTGCTCAGAAAGACTTAGAAAGTTGATAATTGTGGGCAATGTTAGAAATGTCATGAGAAACAAGAATTATGTAAAAGGATTGATGTAAATCATTGTTTCTAAGAGAAAGTGAGACAGGAATGCAAAAAAGCGTTGTTTTTGGACGGCAATGAAGAAATGACTATGTTTTGCGATTTCTCCTGCTCAGAAAGACTTAGAAAGTTGATAATTGTGGGCAATGTTAGAAATGTCATGAGAAACAAGAATTATGTTAAACGATTGATGTAAATCATTGTTTCTAAGAGAAAGTGAGACAGGAATGCAAAAAAGCGTTGTTTTTGGACGGCAATGAAGAAATGACTATGTTTTGCGATTTCTCCCGCTCAGAAAGACTTAGAAAGTTGATAATTGTGGGCAATATTAGAAATGTCATGAGAAACAAGAATTATGTAAAAGGATTGATGTAAATCATTGTTTCTAAGAGAAAGTGAGACAGGAATGCAAAAAAGCGTTGTTTTTGGACGGCAATGAAGAAATGACTATGTTTTGCAATTTCTCGTGCTCAGAAAGACTTAGAAAGTTGATAATTGTGGGTAATGTTAGAAATGTCATGAGAAACAAGAATTATGTAAAAGGATTGATGTAAATCATTGTTTCTAAGAGAAAGTGAGACAGGAATGCAAAAAAGCGTTGTTTTTGGACGGCAATGAAGAAATGACTATGTTTTGCGATTTCTCCTGCTCAGAAAGACTTAGAAAGTTGATAATTGTGGGCAATGTTAGAAATGTCATGAGAAACAAGAATTATGTAAAAGGATTGCTGTAAATCATTTATCTAAGAGAAAGTGAGACAGGAATGCAAAAAAGCGTTGTTTTTGGACGGCAATGAAGAAATGACTATGTTTTGCAATTTCTCTTCAGAAAGACTTAGAAAGTTGATAATTGTGGGCAATGTTAGAAATGTCATGAGAAACAAGAATTATGTAAAAGGATTGATGTAAATCATTATTTACAAGAGAAAGTGAGACAGAAATGCAAAAAAGCGTTGTTTTTGGACGGCAATGAAGAAATGACTATATTTCGCGATTTCTCGTGCTCAGAAAGACTTAGAAAGTTGATAATTGTGGGCAATGTTAGAAATGTCATGAGAAACAAGAATTATGTAAAAGGATTGATGTAAATCATTGTTTCTAAGAGAAAGTGAGACAGGAATGCAAAAAAGCGTTGTTTTTGGACGGCAATGAAGAAATGACTATGTTTTGCAATTTCTCGTGCTCAGAAAGACTTAGAAAGTTGATAATTGTGGGCAATGTTAGAAATGTCATGAGAAACAAGAATTATGTAAAAGGATTGATGTAAATCATTGTTTACAAGAGAAAGTGAGACAGAAATGCAAAAAAGCGTTGTTTTTGGACGGCAATGAAGAAATGACTATATTTCGCGATTTCTCGTGCTCAGAAAGACTTAGAAAGTTGATAATTGTGGGCAATGTTAGAAATGTCATGAGAAACAAGAATTATGTAAAAGGATTGATGTAAATCATTGTTTCTAAGAGAAAGTGAGACAGGAATGCAAAAAAGCGTTGTTTTTGGACGGCAATGAAGAAATGACTATATTTCGCGATTTCTCGTGCTCAGAAAGACTTAGAAAGTTGATAATTGTGGGCAATGTTAGAAATGTCATGAGAAACAAGAATTATGTAAAAGGATTGATGTAAATCATTGTTTCTAAGAGAAAGTGAGACAGGAATGCAAAAAAGCGTTGTTTTTGGACGGCAATGAAGAAATGACTATGTTTTGCGATTTCTCCTGCTCAGAAAGACTTAGAAAGTTGATAATTGTGGGCAATGTTAGAAATGTCATGAGAAACAAGAATTATGTGAAAGGATTGATGTAAATCATTGTTTACAAGAGAAAGTGAGATAGAAATGCAAAAAAGCGTTGTTTTTGGACGGCAATGAAGAAATGACTATATTTCGCGATTTCTCGTGCTCAGAAAGACTTAGAAAGTTGATAATTGTGGGCAATGTTAGAAATGTCATGAGAAACAAGAATTATGTAAAAGGATTGATGTAAATCATTTTTTCTAAGAGAAAGTGAGACAGGAATGCAAAAAAGCGTTGTTTTTGGACGGCAATGAAGAACTGACTATGTTTTGCGATTTCTCCTGCTCAGAAAGACTTAGAAAGTTGATAATTGTGGGCAATATTAGAAATGTCATGAGAAACAAGAATTATGTAAAAGGATTGATGTAAATCATTGTTTCTAAGAGAAAGTGAGACAGGAATGCAAAAAAGCGTTGTTTTTGGACGGCAATGAAGAAATGACTATGTTTTGCAATTTCTCGTGCTCAGAAAGACTTAGAAAGTTGATAATTGTGGGCAATGTTAGAAATGTCATGAGAAACAAGAATTATGTAAAAGGATTGATGTAAATCATTGTTTCTAAGAGAAAGTGAGACAGGAATGCAAAAAAGCGTTGTTTTTGTACGGCAATGAAGAAATGACTATGTTTTGCAATTTCTCCTGTTCAGAAAGACTTAGAAAGTTGATAATTGTGTGCAATGTTAGAAATGTCATGAGAAACAAGAATTATGTAAAAGGATTGATGTAAATCATTGTTTCTAAGAGAAAGTGAGACAGGAATGCAAAAAAGCGTTGTTTTTGGACGGCAATGAAGAAATGACTATGTTTTGCGATTTCTCCTGCTCAGAAAGACTTAGAAAGTTGATAATTGTGGGCAATGTTAGAAATGTCATGAGAAACAAGAATTATGTAAAAGGATTGATGTAAATCATTATTTACAAGAGAAAGTGAGACAGAAATGCAAAAAAGCGTTGTTTTTGGACGGCAATGAAGAAATGACTATATTTCGCGATTCCTCGTGCTCAGAAAGACTTAGAAAGTTGATAATTGTGGGCAATGTTAGAAATGTCATGAGAAACAAGAATTATGTAAAAGGATTGATGTAAATCATTGTTTCTAAGAGAAAGTGAGACAGGAATGCAAAAAAGCGTTGTTTTTGGACGGCAATGAAGAAATGACTATGTTTTGCAATTTCTCCTGCTCAGAAAGACTTAGAAAGTTGATAATTGTGGGCAATGTTAGAAATGTCATGAGAAACAAGAATTATGTAAAAGGATTGATGTAAATCATTGTTTCTAAGAGAAAGTGAGACAGGAATGCAAAAAAACGTTGTTTTTGGACGGCAATGAAGAAATGACTATGTTTTGCGATTTCTCCTGCTCAGAAAGACTTAGAAAGTTGATAATTGTGGGCAATGTTAGAAATGTCATGAGAAACAAGAATTATGTAAAAGGATTGATGTAAATCATTGTTTACAAGATAAAGTGAGACAGAAATGCAAAAAAGCGTTGTTTTTGGACGGCAATGAAGAAATGACTATATTTCGCGATTTCTCGTGCTCAGAAAGACTTAGAAAGTTGATAATTGTGGGCAATGTTAGAAATGTCATGAGAAACAAGAATTATGTAAAAGGATTGATGTAAATCATTGTTTCTAAGAGAAAGTGAGACAGGAATGCAAAAAAGCGTTGTTTTTGGACGGCAATGAAGAAATGACTATGTTTTGCGATTTCTCCTGCTCAGAAAGACTTAGAAAGTTGATAATTGTGGGCAATGTTAGAAATGTCATGAGAAACAAGAATTATGTAAATGGATTGATGTAAATCATTGTTTACAAGAGAAAGTGAGACAGAAATGCAAAAAAGCGTTGTTTTTGGACGGCAATGAAGAAATGACTATATTTCGCGATTTCTCGTGCTCAGAAAGACTTAGAAAGTTGATAATTGTGGGTAATGTTAGAAATGTCATGAGAAACAAGAATTATGTAAAAGGATTGATGTAAATCATTGTTTACAAGAGAAAGTGAGACAGAAATGCAAAAAAGCGTTGTTTTTGGACGGCAATGAAGAAATGACTATATTTCGCGATTTCTCGTGCTCAGAAAGACTTAGAAAGTTGATAATTGTGGGCAATATTAGAAATGTCATGAGAAACAAGAATTATGTAAAAGGATTGATGTAAATCATTGTTTCTAAGAGAAAGTGAGACAGGAATGCAAAAAAGCGTTGTTTTTGGACGGCAATGAAGAAATGACTATGTTTTGCGATTTCTCCTGCTCAGAAAGACTTAGAAAGTTGATAATTGTGGGCAATGTTAGAAATGTCATGAGAAACAAGAATTATGTAAAAGGATTGATGTAAATCATTGTTTCTAAGAGAAAGTGAGACAGGAATGCAAAAAAGCGTTGTTTTTGGACGGCAATGAAGAAATGACTATGTTTTGCGATTTCTCCTGCTCAGAAAGACTTAGAAAGTTGATAATTGTGGGCAATATTAGAAATGTCATGAGAAACAAGAATTATGTAAAAGGATTGATGTAAATCATTGTTTACAAGAGAAAGTGAGACAGAAATGCAAAAAAGCGTTGTTTTTGGACGGCAATGAAGAAATGACTATGTTTTGCGATTTCTCCTGCTCAGAAAGACTTAGAAAGTTGATAATTGTGGGCAATATTAGAAATGTCATGAGAAACAAGAATTATGTAAAAGGATTGATGTAAATCATTGTTTCTAAGAGAAAGTGAGACAGGAATGCAAAAAAGCGTTGTTTTTGGACGGCAATGAAGAAATGACTATGTTTTGCAATTTCTCCTGCTCAGAAAGACTTAGAAAGTTGATAATTGTGGGCAATGTTAGAAATGTCATGAGAAACAAGAATTATGTAAAAGGATTGATGTAAATCATTGTTTCTAAGAGAAAGTGAGACAGGAATGCAAAAAAGCGTTGTTTTTGGACGGCAATGAAGAAATGACTATGTTTTGCGATTTCTCCTGCTCAGAAAGACTTAGAAAGTTGATAATTGTGGGCTATGTTAGAAATGTCATGAGAAACAAGAATTATGTAAAAGGATTGATGTAAATCATTGTTTCTAAGAGAAAGTGAGACAGGAATGCAAAAAAGCGTTGTTTTTGGACGGCAATGAAGAAATGACTATGTTTTGCGATTTCTCCTGCTCAGAAAGACTTAGAAAGTTGATAATTGTGGGCAATATTAGAAATGTCATGAGAAACAAGAATTATGTAAAAGGATTGATGTAAATCATTGTTTCTAAGAGAAAGTGAGACAGGAATGCAAAAAAGCGTTGTTTTTGTACGGCAATGAAGAAATGACTATGTTTTGCAATTTCTCCTGCTCAGAAAGACTTAGAAAGTTGATAATTGTGGGCAATGTTAGAAATGTCATGAGAAACAAGAATTATGTAAAAGGATTGATGTAAATCATTGTTTCTAAGAGAAAGTGAGACAGGAATGCAAAAAAGCGTTGTTTTTGGACGGCAATGAAGAAATTACTATGTTTTGCGATTTCTCCTGCTCAGAAAGACTTAGAAAGTTGATAATTGTGGGCAATGTTAGAAATGTCATGAGAAACAAGAATTATGTAAAAGGATTGATGTAAATCATTGTTTCTAAGAGAAAGTGAGACAGGAATGCAAAAAAGCATTGTTTTTGGACGGCAATGAAGAAATGACTATATTTCGCGATTTCTCGTGCTCAGAAAGACTTAGAAAGTTGATAATTGTGGGCAATGTTAGAAATGTCATGAGAAACAAGAATTATGTAAAAGGATTGATGTAAATCATTGTTTACAAGAGAAAGTGAGACAGAAATGCAAAAAGCGTTGTTTTTGGACGGCAATGAAGAAATGACTATATTCGCGATTTCTCGTGCTCAGAAAGACTTAGAAAGTTGATAATTGTGGGCAATGTTAGAAATGTCATGAGAAACAAGAATTATGTAAAAGGACTGATGTAAATCATTGTTTCTAAGAGAAAGTGAGACAGGAATGCAAAAAAGCGTTGTTTTTGGACGGCAATGAAGAAATGACTATGTTTTGCGATTTCTCCTGCTCAGAAAGACTTAGAAAGTTGATAATTGTGGGCAATGTTAGAAATGTCATGAGAAACAAGAATTATGTAAAAGGATTGATGTAAATCATTGTTTCTAAGAGAAAGTGAGACAGGAATGCAAAAAAGCGTTGTTTTTGGACGGCAATGAAGAAATGACTATGTTTTGCGATTTCTCCTGCTCAGAAAGACTTAGAAAGTTGATAATTGTGGGCAATATTAGAAATGTCATGAGAAACAAGAATTATGTAAAAGGATTGATGTAAATCATTGTTTCTAAGAGAAAGTGAGACAGGAATGCAAAAAACGTTGTTTTTGGACGGCAATGAAGAAATGACTATGTTTTGCAATTTCTCGTGCTCAGAAAGACTTAGAAAGTTGATAATTGTGGGCAATGTTAGAAATGTCATGAGAAACAAGAATTATGTAAAAGTATTGAGGTAAATCATTGTTTACAAGAGAAAGTGAGACAGGAATGCAAAAAAGCGTTGTTTTTGTACGGCAATGAAGAAATGACTATGTTTTGCAATTTCTCCTGCTCAGAAAGACTTAGAAAGTTGATAATTGTGGGCAATGTTAGAAATGTCATCAGAAACAAGAATTATGTAAAAGGATTGATGTAAATCATTGTTTCTAAGAGAAAGTGAGACAGGAATGCAAAAAAGCGTTGTTTTTGGACGGCAATGAAGAAATGACTATGTTTTGCGATTTCTCCTGCTCAGAAAGACTTAGAAAGTTGATAATTGTGGGCAATGTTAGAAATGTCATGAGAAACAAGAATTATGTAAAATTATTGATGTAAATCATTGTTTACAAGAGAAAGTGAGACAGAAATGCAAAAAAGCGTTGTTTTTGGACGGCAATGAAGAAATGACTATATTTCGCGATTTCTCGTGCTCAGAAAGACTTAGAAAGTTGATAATTGTGGGCAATGTTAGAAATGTCATGAGAAACAAGAATTATGTAAAAGGATTGATGTAAATCATTGTTTCTAAGAGAAAGTGAGACAGGAATGCAAAAAAGCGTTGTTTTTGGACGGCAATGAAGAAATGACTATGTTTTGCGATTTCTCCTGCTCAGAAAGACTTAGAAAGTTGATAATTGTGGGCAATGTTAGAAATGTCATGAGTAACAAGAATTATGTAAAAGGATTGATGTAAATCATTGTTTCTAAGAGAAAGTGAGACAGGAATGCAAAAAAGCGTTGTTTTTGGACGGCAATGAAGAAATGACTATATTTTGCGATTTCTCCTGCTCAGAAAGACTTAGAAAGTTGATAATTGTGGGCAATATTAGAAATGTCATGAGAAACAAGAATTATGTAAAAGGATTGATGTAAATCATTGTTTCTAAGAGAAAGTGAGACAGGAATGCAAAAAAGCGTTGTTTTTGGACGGCAATGAAGAAATGACTATGTTTTGCGATTTCTCCTGCTCAGAAAGACTTAGAAAGTTGATAATTGTGGGCAATGTTAGAAATGTCATGAGAAACAAGAATTATGTAAAAGGATTGATGTAAATCATTGTTTACAAGAGAAAGTGAGACAGAAATGCAAAAAAGCGTTGTTTTTGGACGGCAATGAAGAAATGACTATATTTCGCAATTTCTCGTGCTCAGAAAGACTTAGAAAGTTGATAATTGTGGGCAATGTTAGAAATGTCATGAGAAACAAGAATTATGTAAAAGGATTGATGTAAATCATTGTTTCTAAGAGAAAGTGAGACAGGAATGCAAAAAAGCGTTGTTTTTGGACGGCAATGAAGAAATGACTATGTTTTGCAATTTCTCGTGCTCAGAAAGACTTAGAAAGTTGATAATTGTGGGCAATGTTAGATATGTCATGAAAAACAAGAATTATGTAAAAGGATTGATGTAAATCATTGTTTACAAGAGAAAGTGAGACAGGAATGCAAAAAAGCGTTGTTTTTGGACGGCAATGAAGAAATGACTATGTTTTGTAATTTCTCCTGCTCAGAAAGACTTAGAAAGTTGATAATTGTGGGCAATGTTAGAAATGTCATGAGAAACAAGAATTATGTAAAAGGATTGATGTAAATCATTGTTTCTAAGAGAAAGTGAGACAGGAATGCAAAAAAGCGTTGTTTTTGGACGGCAATGAAGAAATGACTATGTTTTGCGATTTCTCCTGCTCAGAAAGACTTAGAAAGTTGATAATTGTGGGCTATGTTAGAAATGTCATGAGAAACAAGAATTATGTAAAAGGATTGATGTAAATCATTGTTTCTAAGAGAAAGTGAGACAGGAATGGAAAAAAGCGTTGTTTTTGGACGGCAATGAAGAAATGACTATGTTTCGCGATTTCTCCTGCTCAGAAAGACTTAGAAAGTTGATAATTGTGGGCAATATTAGAAATGTCATGAGAAACAAGAATTATGTAAAAGGATTGATGTAAATCATTGTTTCTAAGAGAAAGTGAGACAGGAATGCAAAAAAGCGTTGTTTTTGTACGGCAAAGAAGAAATGACTATGTTTTGCAATTTCTCCTGCTCAGAAAGACTTAGAAAGTTGATAATTGTGGGCAATGTTAGAAATGTCATGAGAAACAAGAATTATGTAAAAGGATTGATGTAAATCATTGTTTCTAAGAGAAAGTGAGACAGGAATGCAAAAAAGCGTTGTTTTTGGACGGCAATGAAGAAATTACTATGTTTTGCGATTTCTCCTGCTCAGAAAGACTTAGAAAGTTGATAATTGTGGGCAATGTTAGAAATGTCATGAGAAACAAGAATTATGTAAAAGGATTGATGTAAATCATTGTTTCTAAGAGAAAGTGAGACAGGAATGCAAAAAAGCATTGTTTTTGGACGGCAATGAAGAAATGACTATGATTTGCGATTTCTCCTGCTCAGAAAGACTTAGAAAGTTGATAATTGTGGGCAATGTTAGAAATGTCATGAGAAACAAGAATTATGTAAAAGGATTGATGTAAATCATTGTTTACAAGAGAAAGTGAGACAGAAATGCAAAAAAGCGTTGTTTTTGGACGGCAATGAAGAAATGACTATATTTCGCGATTTCTCGTGCTCAGAAAGACTTAGAAAGTTGATAATTGTGGGCAATGTTAGAAATGTCATGAGAAACAAGAATTATGTAAAAGGATTGATGTAAATCATTGTTTCTAAGAGAAAGTGAGACAGGAATGCAAAAAAGCGTTGTTTTTGGACGGCAATGAAGAAATGACTATGTTTTGCGATTTCTCCTGCTCAGAAAGACTTAGAAAGTTGATAATTGTGGGCAATGTTAGAAATGTCATGAGAAACAAGAATTATGTAAAAGGATTGATGTAAATCATTATTTACAAGAGAAAGTGAGACAGAAATGCAAAAAAGCGTTGTTTTTGGACGGCAATGAAGAAATGACTATATTTCGCGATTCCTCGTGCTCAGAAAGACTTAGAAAGTTGATAATTGTGGGCAATGTTAGAAATGTCATGAGAAACAAGAATTATGTAAAAGGATTGATGTAAATCATTGTTTCTAAGAGAAAGTGAGACAGGAATGCAAAAAAGCGTTGTTTTTGGACGGCAATGAAGAAATGACTATGTTTTGCAATTTCTCCTGCTCAGAAAGACTTAGAAAGTTGATAATTGTGGGCAATGTTAGAAATGTCATGAGAAACAAGAATTATGTAAAAGGATTGATGTAAATCATTGTTTCTAAGAGAAAGTGAGACAGGAATGCAAAAAAGCGTTGTTTTTGGACGGCAATGAAGAAATGACTATGTTTTGCGATTTCTCGTGCTCAGAAAGACTTAGAAAGTTGATAATTGTGGGCAATGTTAGAAATGTCATGAGAAACAAGAATTATGTAAAAGTATTGAGGTAAATCATTGTTTACAAGAGAAAGTGAGACAGGAATGCAAAAAAGCGTTGTTTTTGTACGGCAATGAAGAAATGACTATGTTTTGCAATTTCTCCTGCTCAGAAAGACTTAGAAAGTTGATAATTGTGGGCAATGTTAGAAATGTCATGAAAAACAAGAATTATGTAAAAGGATTGATGTAAATCATTGTTTACAAGAGAAAGTGAGACAGGAATGCAAAAAAGCGTTGTTTTTGGACGGCAATGAAGAAATGACTATGTTTTGTAATTTCTCCTGCTCAGAAAGACTTAGAAAGTTGATAATTGTGGGCAATGTTAGAAATGTCATGAGAAACAAGAATTATGTAAAAGGATTGATGTAAATCATTGTTTCTAAGAGAAAGTGAGACAGGAATGCAAAAAAGCGTTGTTTTTGGACGGCAATGAAGAAATGACTATGTTTTGCGATTTCTCCTGCTCAGAAAGACTTAGAAAGTTGATAATTGTGGGCTATGTTAGAAATGTCATGAGAAACAAGAATTATGTAAAAGGATTGATGTAAATCATTGTTTCTAAGAGAAAGTGAGACAGGAATGCAAAAAAGCGTTGTTTTTGGACGTCAATGAAGAAATGACTATGTTTCGCGATTTCTCCTGCTCAGAAAGACTTAGAAAGTTGATAATTGTGGGCAATATTAGAAATGTCATGAGAAACAAGAATTATGTAAAAGGATTGATGTAAATCATTGTTTCTAAGAGAAAGTGAGACAGGAATGCAAAAAAGCGTTGTTTTTGTACGGCAAAGAAGAAATGACTATGTTTTGCAATTTCTCCTGCTCAGAAAGACTTAGAAAGTTGATAATTGTGGGCAATGTTAGAAATGTCATGAGAAACAAGAATTATGTAAAAGGATTGATGTAAATCATTGTTTCTAAGAGAAAGTGAGACAGGAATGCAAAAAAGCGTTGTTTTTGGACGGCAATGAAGAAATTACTATGTTTTGCGATTTCTCCTGCTCAGAAAGACTTAGAAAGTTGATAATTGTGGGCAATATTAGAAATGTCATGAGAAACAAGAATTATGTAAAAGGATTGATGTAAATCATTGTTTCTAAGAGAAAGTGAGACAGGAATGCAAAAAACGTTGTTTTTGGACGGCAATGAAGAAATGACTATGTTTTGCAATTTCTCGTGCTCAGAAAGACTTAGAAAGTTGATAATTGTGGGCAATGTTAGAAATGTCATGAGAAACAAGAATTATGTAAAAGTATTGAGGTAAATCATTGTTTACAAGAGAAAGTGAGACAGGAATGCAAAAAAGCGTTGTTTTTGTACGGCAATGAAGAAATGACTATGTTTTGCAATTTCTCCTGCTCAGAAAGACTTAGAAAGTTGATAATTGTGGGCAATGTTAGAAATGTCATCAGAAACAAGAATTATGTAAAAGGATTGATGTAAATCATTGTTTCTAAGAGAAAGTGAGACAGGAATGCAAAAAAGCGTTGTTTTTGGACGGCAATGAAGAAATGACTATGTTTTGCGATTTCTCCTGCTCAGAAAGACTTAGAAAGTTGATAATTGTGGGCAATGTTAGAAATGTCATGAGAAACAAGAATTATGTAAAATTATTGATGTAAATCATTGTTTACAAGAGAAAGTGAGACAGAAATGCAAAAAAGCGTTGTTTTTGGACGGCAATGAAGAAATGACTATATTTCGCGATTTCTCGTGCTCAGAAAGACTTAGAAAGTTGATAATTGTGGGCAATGTTAGAAATGTCATGAGAAACAAGAATTATGTAAAAGGATTGATGTAAATCATTGTTTCTAAGAGAAAGTGAGACAGGAATGCAAAAAAGCGTTGTTTTTGGACGGCAATGAAGAAATGACTATGTTTTGCGATTTCTCCTGCTCAGAAAGACTTAGAAAGTTGATAATTGTGGGCAATGTTAGAAATGTCATGAGTAACAAGAATTATGTAAAAGGATTGATGTAAATCATTGTTTCTAAGAGAAAGTGAGACAGGAATGCAAAAAAGCGTTGTTTTTGGACGGCAATGAAGAAATGACTATATTTTGCGATTTCTCCTGCTCAGAAAGACTTAGAAAGTTGATAATTGTGGGCAATATTAGAAATGTCATGAGAAACAAGAATTATGTAAAAGGATTGATGTAAATCATTGTTTCTAAGAGAAAGTGAGACAGGAATGCAAAAAAGCGTTGTTTTTGGACGGCAATGAAGAAATGACTATGTTTTGCGATTTCTCCTGCTCAGAAAGACTTAGAAAGTTGATAATTGTGGGCAATGTTAGAAATGTCATGAGAAAAAAGAATTATGTAAAAGGATTGATGTAAATCATTGTTTACAAGAGAAAGTGAGACAGAAATGCAAAAAAGCGTTGTTTTTGGACGGCAATGAAGAAATGACTATATTTCGCAATTTCTCGTGCTCAGAAAGACTTAGAAAGTTGATAATTGTGGGCAATGTTAGAAATGTCATGAGAAACAAGAATTATGTAAAAGGATTGATGTAAATCATTGTTTCTAAGAGAAAGTGAGACAGGAATGCAAAAAAGCGTTGTTTTTGGACGGCAATGAAGAAATGACTATGTTTTGCAATTTCTCGTGCTCAGAAAGACTTAGAAAGTTGATAATTGTGGGCAATGTTAGATATGTCATGAAAAACAAGAATTATGTAAAAGGATTGATGTAAATCATTGTTTACAAGAGAAAGTGAGACAGGAATGCAAAAAAGCGTTGTTTTTGGACGGCAATGAAGAAATGACTATGTTTTGTAATTTCTCCTGCTCAGAAAGACTTAGAAAGTTGATAATTGTGGGCAATGTTAGAAATGTCATGAGAAACAAGAATTATGTAAAAGGATTGATATAAATCATTGTTTCTAAGAGAAAGTGAGACAGGAATGCAAAAAAGCGTTGTTTTTGGACGGCAATGAAGAAATGACTATGTTTTGCGATTTCTCCTGCTCAGAAAGACTTAGAAAGTTGATAATTGTGGGCTATGTTAGAAATGTCATGAGAAACAAGAATTATGTAAAAGGATTGATGTAAATCATTGTTTCTAAGAGAAAGTGAGACAGGAATGCAAAAAAGCGTTGTTTTTGGACGGCAATGAAGAAATGACTATGTTTCGCGATTTCTCCTGCTCAGAAAGACTTAGAAAGTTGATAATTGTGGGCAATATTAGAAATGTCATGAGAAACAAGAATTATGTAAAAGGATTGATGTAAATCATTGTTTCTAAGAGAAAGTGAGACAGGAATGCAAAAAAGCGTTGTTTTTGTACGGCAAAGAAGAAATGACTATGTTTTGCAATTTCTCCTGCTCAGAAAGACTTAGAAAGTTGATAATTGTGGGCAATGTTAGAAATGTCATGAGAAACAAGAATTATGTAAAAGGATTGATGTAAATCATTGTTTCTAAGAGAAAGTGAGACAGGAATGCAAAAAAGCGTTGTTTTTGGACGGCAATGAAGAAATTACTATGTTTTGCGATTTCTCCTGCTCAGAAAGACTTAGAAAGTTGATAATTGTGGGCAATGTTAGAAATGTCATGAGAAACAAGAATTATGTAAAAGGATTGATGTAAATCATTGTTTCTAAGAGAAAGTGAGACAGGAATGCAAAAAAGCATTGTTTTTGGACGGCAATGAAGAAATGACTATGATTTGCGATTTCTCCTGCTCAGAAAGACTTAGAAAGTTGATAATTGTGGGCAATGTTAGAAATGTCATGAGAAACAAGAATTATGTAAAAGGATTGATGTAAATCATTGTTTACAAGAGAAAGTGAGACAGAAATGCAAAAAAGCGTTGTTTTTGGACGGCAATGAAGAAATGACTATATTTCGCGATTTCTCGTGCTCAGAAAGACTTAGAAAGTTGATAATTGTGGGCAATGTTAGAAATGTCATGAGAAACAAGAATTATGTAAAAGGATTGATGTAAATCATTGTTTCTAAGAGAAAGTGAGACAGGAATGCAAAAAAGCGTTGTTTTTGGACGGCAATGAAGAAATGACTATGTTTTGCGATTTCTCCTGCTCAGAAAGACTTAGAAAGTTGATAATTGTGGGCAATGTTAGAAATGTCATGAGAAACAAGAATTATGTAAAAGGATTGATGTAAATCATTATTTACAAGAGAAAGTGAGACAGAAATGCAAAAAAGCGTTGTTTTTGGACGGCAATGAAGAAATGACTATATTTCGCGATTCCTCGTGCTCAGAAAGACTTAGAAAGTTGATAATTGTGGGCAATGTTAGAAATGTCATGAGAAACAAGAATTATGTAAAAGGATTGATGTAAATCATTGTTTCTAAGAGAAAGTGAGACAGGAATGCAAAAAAGCGTTGTTTTTGGACGGCAATGAAGAAATGACTATGTTTTGCAATTTCTCCTGCTCAGAAAGACTTAGAAAGTTGATAATTGTGGGCAATGTTAGAAATGTCATGAGAAACAAGAATTATGTAAAAGGATTGATGTAAATCATTGTTTCTAAGAGAAAGTGAGACAGGAATGCAAAAAAGCGTTGTTTTTGGACGGCAATGAAGAAATGACTATGTTTTGCGATTTCTCGTGCTCAGAAAGACTTAGAAAGTTGATAATTGTGGGCAATGTTAGAAATGTCATGAGAAACAAGAATTATGTAAAAGTATTGAGGTAAATCATTGTTTACAAGAGAAAGTGAGACAGGAATGCAAAAAAGCGTTGTTTTTGTACGGCAATGAAGAAATGACTATGTTTTGCAATTTCTCCTGCTCAGAAAGACTTAGAAAGTTGATAATTGTGGGCAATGTTAGAAATGTCATGAAAAACAAGAATTATGTAAAAGGATTGATGTAAATCATTGTTTACAAGAGAAAGTGAGACAGGAATGCAAAAAAGCGTTGTTTTTGGACGGCAATGAAGAAATGACTATGTTTTGTAATTTCTCCTGCTCAGAAAGACTTAGAAAGTTGATAATTGTGGGCAATGTTAGAAATGTCATGAGAAACAAGAATTATGTAAAAGGATTGATGTAAATCATTGTTTCTAAGAGAAAGTGAGACAGGAATGCAAAAAAGCGTTGTTTTTGGACGGCAATGAAGAAATGACTATGTTTTGCGATTTCTCCTGCTCAGAAAGACTTAGAAAGTTGATAATTGTGGGCTATGTTAGAAATGTCATGAGAAACAAGAATTATGTAAAAGGATTGATGTAAATCATTGTTTCTAAGAGAAAGTGAGACAGGAATGCAAAAAAGCGTTGTTTTTGGACGGCAATGAAGAAATGACTATGTTTCGCGATTTCTCCTGCTCAGAAAGACTTAGAAAGTTGATAATTGTGGGCTATGTTAGAAATGTCATGAGAAACAAGAATTATGTAAAAGGATTGATGTAAATCATTGTTTCTAAGAGAAAGTGAGACAGGAATGCAAAAAAGCGTTGTTTTTGGACGGCAATGAAGAAATGACTATGTTTCGCGATTTCTCCTGCTCAGAAAGACTTAGAAAGTTGATAATTGTGGGCAATATTAGAAATGTCATGAGAAACAAGAATTATGTAAAAGGATTGATGTAAATCATTGTTTCTAAGAGAAAGTGAGACAGGAATGCAAAAAAGCGTTGTTTTTGTACGGCAAAGAAGAAATGACTATGTTTTGCAATTTCTCCTGCTCAGAAAGACTTAGAAAGTTGATAATTGTGGGCAATGTTAGAAATGTCATGAGAAACAAGAATTATGTAAAAGGATTGATGTAAATCATTGTTTCTAAGAGAAAGTGAGACAGGAATGCAAAAAAGCGTTGTTTTTGGACGGCAATGAAGAAATTACTATGTTTTGCGATTTCTCCTGCTCAGAAAGACTTAGAAAGTTGATAATTGTGGGCAATGTTAGAAATGTCATGAGAAACAAGAATTATGTAAAAGGATTGATGTAAATCATTGTTTCTAAGAGAAAGTGAGACAGGAATGCAAAAAAGCATTGTTTTTGGACGGCAATGAAGAAATGACTATGATTTGCGATTTCTCCTGCTCAGAAAGACTTAGAAAGTTGATAATTGTGGGCAATGTTAGAAATGTCATGAGAAACAAGAATTATGTAAAAGGATTGATGTAAATCATTGTTTACAAGAGAAAGTGAGACAGAAATGCAAAAAAGCGTTGTTTTTGGACGGCAATGAAGAAATGACTATATTTCGCGATTTCTCGTGCTCAGAAAGACTTAGAAAGTTGATAATTGTGGGCAATGTTAGAAATGTCATGAGAAACAAGAATTATGTAAAAGGATTGATGTAAATCATTGTTTCTAAGAGAAAGTGAGACAGGAATGCAAAAAAGCGTTGTTTTTGGACGGCAATGAAGAAATGACTATGTTTTGCGATTTCTCCTGCTCAGAAAGACTTAGAAAGTTGATAATTGTGGGCAATGTTAGAAATGTCATGAGAAACAAGAATTATGTAAAAGGATTGATGTAAATCATTATTTACAAGAGAAAGTGAGACAGAAATGCAAAAAAGCGTTGTTTTTGGACGGCAATGAAGAAATGACTATATTTCGCGATTCCTCGTGCTCAGAAAGACTTAGAAAGTTGATAATTGTGGGCAATGTTAGAAATGTCATGAGAAACAAGAATTATGTAAAAGGATTGATGTAAATCATTGTTTCTAAGAGAAAGTGAGACAGGAATGCAAAAAAGCGTTGTTTTTGGACGGCAATGAAGAAATGACTATGTTTTGCAATTTCTCCTGCTCAGAAAGACTTAGAAAGTTGATAATTGTGGGCAATGTTAGAAAATGTCATGAGAAACAAGAATTATGTAAAAGGATTGATGTAAATCATTGTTTCTAAGAGAAAGTGAGACAGGAATGCAAAAAAGCGTTGTTTTTGGACGGCAATGAAGAAATGACTATGTTTTGCGATTTCTCGTGCTCAGAAAGACTTAGAAAGTTGATAATTGTGGGCAATGTTAGAAATGTCATGAGAAACAAGAATTATGTAAAAGTATTGAGGTAAATCATTGTTTACAAGAGAAAGTGAGACAGGAATGCAAAAAAGCGTTGTTTTTGTACGGCAATGAAGAAATGACTATGTTTTGCAATTTCTCCTGCTCAGAAAGACTTAGAAAGTTGATAATTGTGGGCAATGTTAGAAATGTCATGAAAAACAAGAATTATGTAAAAGGATTGATGTAAATCATTGTTTACAAGAGAAAGTGAGACAGGAATGCAAAAAAGCGTTGTTTTTGGACGGCAATGAAGAAATGACTATGTTTTGTAATTTCTCCTGCTCAGAAAGACTTAGAAAGTTGATAATTGTGGGCAATGTTAGAAATGTCATGAGAAACAAGAATTATGTAAAAGGATTGATGTAAATCATTGTTTCTAAGAGAAAGTGAGACAGGAATGCAAAAAAGCGTTGTTTTTGGACGGCAATGAAGAAATGACTATGTTTTGCGATTTCTCCTGCTCAGAAAGACTTAGAAAGTTGATAATTGTGGGCTATGTTAGAAATGTCATGAGAAACAAGAATTATGTAAAAGGATTGATGTAAATCATTGTTTCTAAGAGAAAGTGAGACAGGAATGCAAAAAAGCGTTGTTTTTGGACGGCAATGAAGAAATGACTATGTTTCGCGATTTCTCCTGCTCAGAAAGACTTAGAAAGTTGATAATTGTGGGCAATATTAGAAATGTCATGAGAAACAAGAATTATGTAAAAGGATTGATGTAAATCATTGTTTCTAAGAGAAAGTGAGACAGGAATGCAAAAAAGCGTTGTTTTTGTACGGCAAAGAAGAAATGACTATGTTTTGCAATTTCTCCTGCTCAGAAAGACTTAGAAAGTTGATAATTGTGGGCAATGTTAGAAATGTCATGAGAAACAAGAATTATGTAAAAGGATTGATGTAAATCATTGTTTCTAAGAGAAAGTGAGACAGGAATGCAAAAAAGCGTTGTTTTTGGACGGCAATGAAGAAATTACTATGTTTTGCGATTTCTCCTGCTCAGAAAGACTTAGAAAGTTGATAATTGTGGGCAATGTTAGAAATGTCATGAGAAACAAGAATTATGTAAAAGGATTGATGTAAATCATTGTTTCTAAGAGAAAGTGAGACAGGAATGCAAAAAAGCATTGTTTTTGGACGGCAATGAAGAAATGACTATGATTTACGATTTCTCCTGCTCAGAAAGACTTAGAAAGTTGATAATTGTGGGCAATGTTAGAAATGTCATGAGAAACAAGAATTATGTAAAAGGATTGATGTAAATCATTGTTTACAAGAGAAAGTGAGACAGAAATGCAAAAAAGCGTTGTTTTTGGACGGCAATGAAGAAATGACTATATTTCGCGATTTCTCGTGCTCAGAAAGACTTAGAAAGTTGATAATTGTGGGCAATGTTAGAAATGTCATGAGAAACAAGAATTATGTAAAAGGATTGATGTAAATCATTGTTTCTAAGAGAAAGTGAGACAGGAATGCAAAAAAGCATTGTTTTTGGACGGCAATGAAGAAATGACTATGTTTTGCGATTTCTCCTGCTCAGAAAGACTTAGAAAGTTGATAATTGTGGGCAATGTTAGAAATGTCATGAGAAACAAGAATTATGTAAAAGGATTGATGTAAATCATTGTTTCTAAGAGAAAGTGAGACAGGAATGCAAAAAAGCGTTGTTTTTGGACGGCAATGAAGAAATGACTATATTTCGCGATTTCTCGTGCTCAGAAAGACTTAGAAAGTTGATAATTGTGGGCAATGTTAGAAATGTCATGAGAAACAAGAATTATGTAAAAGGATTGATGTAAATCATTGTTTACAAGAGAAAGTGAGACAGAAATGCAAAAAGCGTTGTTTTTGGACGGCAATGAAGAAATGACTATATTTCGCGATTTCTCGTGCTCAGAAAGACTTAGAAAGTTGATAATTGTGGGCAATGTTAGAAATGTCATGAGAAACAAGAATTATGTAAAAGGATTGATGTAAATCATTGTTTCTAAGAGAAAGTGAGACAGGAATGCAAAAAAGCGTTGTTTTTGGACGGCAATGAAGAAATGACTATGTTTTGCGATTTCTCCTGCTCAGAAAGACTTAGAAAGTTGATAATTGTGGGCAATGTTAGAAATGTCATGAGAAACAAGAATTATGTAAAAGGATTGATGTAAATCATTATTTACAAGAGAAAGTGAGACAGAAATGCAAAAAGCGTTGTTTTTGGACGGCAATGAAGAAATGACTATATTTCGCGATTCCTCGTGCTCAGAAAGACTTAGAAAGTTGATAATTGTGGGCAATGTTAGAAATGTCATGAGAAACAAGAATTATGTAAAAGGATTGATGTAAATCATTGTTTCTAAGAGAAAGTGAGACAGGAATGCAAAAAAGCGTTGTTTTTGGACGGCAATGAAGAAATGACTATGTTTTGCAATTTCTCCTGCTCAGAAAGACTTAGAAAGTTGATAATTGTGGGCAATGTTAGAAATGTCATGAGAAACAAGAATTATGTAAAAGGATTGATGTAAATCATTGTTTCTAAGAGAAAGTGAGACAGGAATGCAAAAAAGCGTTGTTTTTGGACGGCAATGAAGAAATGACTATGTTTTGCGATTTCTCGTGCTCAGAAAGACTTAGAAAGTTGATAATTGTGGGCAATGTTAGAAATGTCATGAGAAACAAGAATTATGTAAAAGTATTGAGGTAAATCATTGTTTACAAGAGAAAGTGAGTCAGGAATGCAAAAAAGCGTTGTTTTTGTACGGCAATGAAGAAATGACTATGTTTTGCAATTTCTCCTGCTCAGAAAGACTTAGAAAGTTGATAATTGTGGGCAATGTTAGAAATGTCATGAAAAACAAGAATTATGTAAAAGGATTGATGTAAATCATTGTTTACAAGAGAAAGTGAGACAGGAATGCAAAAAAGCGTTGTTTTTGGACGGCAATGAAGAAATGACTATGTTTTGTAATTTCTCCTGCTCAGAAAGACTTAGAAAGTTGATAATTGTGGGCAATGTTAGAAATGTCATGAGAAACAAGAATTATGTAAAAGGATTGATGTAAATCATTGTTTCTAAGAGAAAGTGAGACAGGAATGCAAAAAAGCGTTGTTTTTGGACGGCAATGAAGAAATGACTATGTTTTGCGATTTCTCCTGCTCAGAAAGACTTAGAAAGTTGATAATTGTGGGCTATGTTAGAAATGTCATGAGAAACAAGAATTATGTAAAAGGATTGATGTAAATCATTGTTTCTAAGAGAAAGTGAGACAGGAATGCAAAAAAGCGTTGTTTTTGGACGGCAATGAAGAAATGACTATGTTTCGCGATTTCTCCTGCTCAGAAAGACTTAGAAAGTTGATAATTGTGGGCAATATTAGAAATGTCATGAGAAACAAGAATTATGTAAAAGGATTGATGTAAATCATTGTTTCTAAGAGAAAGTGAGACAGGAATGCAAAAAAGCGTTGTTTTTGTACGGCAAAGAAGAAATGACTATGTTTTGCAATTTCTCCTGCTCAGAAAGACTTAGAAAGTTGATAATTGTGGGCAATGTTAGAAATGTCATGAGAAACAAGAATTATGTAAAAGGATTGATGTAAATCATTGTTTCTAAGAGAAAGTGAGACAGGAATGCAAAAAAGCGTTGTTTTTGGACGGCAATGAAGAAATTACTATGTTTTGCGATTTCTCCTGCTCAGAAAGACTTAGAAAGTTGATAATTGTGGGCAATGTTAGAAATGTCATGAGAAACAAGAATTATGTAAAAGGATTGATGTAAATCATTGTTTCTAAGAGAAAGTGAGACAGGAATGCAAAAAAGCATTGTTTTTGGACGGCAATGAAGAAATGACTATGATTTGCGATTTCTCCTGCTCAGAAAGACTTAGAAAGTTGATAATTGTGGGCAATGTTAGAAATGTCATGAGAAACAAGAATTATGTAAAAGGATTGATGTAAATCATTGTTTACAAGAGAAAGTGAGACAGAAATGCAAAAAAGCGTTGTTTTTGGACGGCAATGAAGAAATGACTATATTTCGCGATTTCTCGTGCTCAGAAAGACTTAGAAAGTTGATAATTGTGGGCAATGTTAGAAATGTCATGAGAAACAAGAATTATGTAAAAGGATTGATGTAAATCATTGTTTCTAAGAGAAAGTGAGACAGGAATGCAAAAAAGCATTGTTTTTGGACGGCAATGAAGAAATGACTATGTTTTGCGATTTCTCCTGCTCAGAAAGACTTAGAAAGTTGATAATTGTGGGCAATGTTAGAAATGTCATGAGAAACAAGAATTATGTAAAAGGATTGATGTAAATCATTGTTTCTAAGAGAAAGTGAGACAGGAATGCAAAAAAGCGTTGTTTTTGGACGGCAATGAAGAAATGACTATATTTCGCGATTTCTCGTGCTCAGAAAGACTTAGAAAGTTGATAATTGTGGGCAATGTTAGAAATGTCATGAGAAACAAGAATTATGTAAAAGGATTGATGTAAATCATTGTTTACAAGAGAAAGTGAGACAGAAATGCAAAAAGCGTTGTTTTTGGACGGCAATGAAGAAATGACTATATTTCGCGATTTCTCGTGCTCAGAAAGACTTAGAAAGTTGATAATTGTGGGCAATGTTAGAAATGTCATGAGAAACAAGAATTATGTAAAAGGATTGATGTAAATCATTGTTTCTAAGAGAAAGTGAGACAGGAATGCAAAAAAGCGTTGTTTTTGGACGGCAATGAAGAAATGACTATGTTTTGCGATTTCTCCTGCTCAGAAAGACTTAGAAAGTTGATAATTGTGGGCAATGTTAGAAATGTCATGAGAAACAAGAACTATGTAAAAGGATTGATGTAAATCATTGTTTCTAAGAGAAAGTGAGACAGGAATGCAAAAAAGCGTTGTTTTTGGACGGCAATGAAGAAATGACTATGTTTTGCGATTTCTCCTGCTCAGAAAGACTTAGAAAGTTGATAATTGTGGGCAATATTAGAAATGTCATGAGAAACAAGAATTATGTAAAAGGATTGATGTAAATCATTGTTTCTAAGAGAAAGTGAGACAGGAATGCAAAAAAGCGTTGTTTTTGGACGGCAATGAAGAAATGACTATGTTTTGCAATTTCTCGTGCTCAGAAAGACTTAGAAAGTTGATAATTGTGGGCAATGTTAGAAATGTCATGAGAAACAAGAATTATGTAAAAGGATTGATGTAAATTATTGTTTACAAGAGAAAGTGAGACAGGAATGCAAAAAAGCGTTGTTTTTGGACGGCAATGAAGAAATGACTATGTTTTGCAATTTCTACTGCTCAGAAAGACTTAGAAAGTTGATAATTGTGGGCAATGTTAGAAATGTCATGAGAAACAAGAATTATGTAAAAGGATTGATGTAAATCATTGTTTCTAAGAGAAAGTGAGACAGGAATGCAAAAAAGCGTTGTTTTTGGACGGCAATGAAGAAATGACTATGTTTTGCGATTTCTCCTGCTCAGAAAGACTTAGAAAGTTGATAATTGTGGGCAATGTTAGAAATGTCATGAGAAACAAGAATTATGTAAAAGGATTGATGTAAATCATTGTTTCTAAGAGAAAGTGAGACAGGAATGCAAAAAAGCGTTGTTTTTGGACGGCAATGAAGAAATGACTATGTTTTGCGATTTCTCCTGCTCAGAAAGACTTAGAAAGTTGATAATTGTGGGCAATATTAGAAATGTCATGAGAAACAAGAATTATGTAAAAGGATTGATGTAAATCATTGTTTCTAAGAGAAAGTGAGACAGGAATGCAAAAAAGCGTTGTTTTTGGACGGCAATGAAGAAATGACTATGTTTTGCAATTTCTCCTGCTCAGAAAGACTTAGAAAGTTGATAATTGTGGGCAATGTTAGAAATGTCATGAGAAACAAGAATTATGTAAAAGGATTGATGTAAATCATTGTTTCTAAGAGAAAGTGAGACAGGAATGCAAAAAAGCGTTGTTTTTGGACGGCAATGAAGAAATGACTATGTTTTGCGATTTCTCCTGCTCAGAAAGACTTAGAAAGTTGATAATTGTGGGTAATGTTAGAAATGTCATGAGAAACAAGAATTATGTAAAAGGATTGATGTAAATCATTGTTTCTAAGAGAAAGTGAGACAGGAATGCAAAAAAGCGTTGTTTTTGGACGGCAATGAAGAAATGACTATGTTTTGCGATTTCTCCTGCTCAGAAAGACTTAGAAAGTGGATAATTGTGGGCAATATTAGAAATGTCATGAGAAACAAGAATTATGTAAAAGGATTGATGTAAATCATTGTTTCTAAGAGAAAGTGAGACAGGAATGCAAAAAACGTTGTTTTTGGACGGCAATGAAGAAATGACTATGTTTTGCGATTTCTCGTGCTCAGAAAGACTTAGAAAGTTGATAATTGTGGGCAATGTTAGAAATGTCATGAGAAACAAGAATTATGTAAAAGTATTGAGGTAAATCATTGTTTACAAGAGAAAGTGAGACAGGAATGCAAAAAAGCGTTGTTTTTGGACGGCAATGAAGAAATGACTATGTTTTGCAATTTCTACTGCTCAGAAAGACTTAGAAAGTTGATAATTGTGGGCAATGTTAGAAATGTCATTAGAAACAAGAATTATGTAAAAGGATTGATGTAAATCATTGTTTCTAAGAGAAAGTGAGACAGGAATGCAAAAAAGCGTTGTTTTTGGACGGCAATGAAGAAATGACTATGTTTTGCGATTTCTCCTGCTCAGAAAGACTTAGAAAGTTGATAATTGTGGGCAATGTTAGAAATGTCATGAGAAACAAGAATTATGTAAAATTATTGATGTAAATCATTGTTTACAAGAGAAAGTGAGACAGAAATGCAAAAAAGCGTTGTTTTTGGACGGCAATGAAGAAATGACTATATTTCGCGATTTCTCGTGCTCAGAAAGACTTAGAAAGTTGATAATTGTGGGCAATGTTAGAAATGTCATGAGAAACAAGAATTATGTAAAAGGATTGATGTAAATCATTGTTTCTAAGAGAAAGTGAGACAGGAATGCAAAAAAGCGTTGTTTTTGGACGGCAATGAAGAAATGACTATATTTCGCGATTTCTCGTGCTCAGAAAGACTTAGAAAGTTGATAATTGTGGGCAATGTTAGAAATGTCATGAGAAACAAGAATTATGTAAAAGGATTGATGTAAATCATTGTTTACAAGAGAAAGTGAGACAGAAATGCAAAAAGCGTTGTTTTTGGACGGCAATGAAGAAATGACTATATTTCGCGATTTCTCGTGCTCAGAAAGACTTAGAAAGTTGATAATTGTGGGCAATGTTAGAAATGTCATGAGAAACAAGAATTATGTAAAAGGATTGATGTAAATCATTGTTTCTAAGAGAAAGTGAGACAGGAATGCAAAAAAGCGTTGTTTTTGGACGGCAATGAAGAAATGACTATGTTTTGCGATTTCTCCTGCTCAGAAAGACTTAGAAAGTTGATAATTGTGGGCAATGTTAGAAATGTCATGAGAAACAAGAACTATGTAAAAGGATTGATGTAAATCATTGTTTCTAAGAGAAAGTGAGACAGGAATGCAAAAAAGCGTTGTTTTTGGACGGCAATGAAGAAATGACTATGTTTTGCGATTTCTCCTGCTCAGAAAGACTTAGAAAGTTGATAATTGTGGGCAATATTAGAAATGTCATGAGAAACAAGAATTATGTAAAAGGATTGATGTAAATCATTGTTTCTAAGAGAAAGTGAGACAGGAATGCAAAAAAGCGTTGTTTTTGGACGGCAATGAAGAAATGACTATGTTTTGCAATTTCTCGTGCTCAGAAAGACTTAGAAAGTTGATAATTGTGGGCAATGTTAGAAATGTCATGAGAAACAAGAATTATGTAAAAGGATTGATGTAAATTATTGTTTACAAGAGAAAGTGAGACAGGAATGCAAAAAAGCGTTGTTTTTGGACGGCAATGAAGAAATGACTATGTTTTGCAATTTCTACTGCTCAGAAAGACTTAGAAAGTTGATAATTGTGGGCAATGTTAGAAATGTCATGAGAAACAAGAATTATGTAAAAGGATTGATGTAAATCATTGTTTCTAAGAGAAAGTGAGACAGGAATGCAAAAAAGCGTTGTTTTTGGACGGCAATGAAGAAATGACTATGTTTTGCGATTTCTCCTGCTCAGAAAGACTTAGAAAGTTGATAATTGTGAGCAATGTTAGAAATGTCATGAGAAACAAGAATTATGTAAAAGGATTGATGTAAATCATTGTTTCTAAGAGAAAGTGAGACAGGAATGCAAAAAAGCGTTGTTTTTGGACGGCAATGAAGAAATGACTATGTTTTGCGATTTCTCCTGCTCAGAAAGACTTAGAAAGTTGATAATTGTGGGCAATGTTAGAAATGTCATGAGAAACAAGAATTATGTAAAAGGATTGATGTAAATCATTGTTTACAAGAGAAAGTGAGACAGAAATGCAAAAAGCGTTGTTTTTGGACGGCAATGAAGAAATGACTATATTTCGCGATTTCTCGTGCTCAGAAAGACTTAGAAAGTTGATAATTGTGGGCAATGTTAGAAATGTCATGAGAAACAAGAATTATGTAAAAGGATTGATGTAAATCATTGTTTCTAAGAGAAAGTGAGACAGGAATGCAAAAAAGCGTTGTTTTTGGACGGCAATGAAGAAATGACTATGTTTTGCGATTTCTCCTGCTCAGAAAGACTTAGAAAGTTGATAATTGTGGGCAATATTAGAAATGTCATGAGAAACAAGAATTATGTAAAAGGATTGATGTAAATCATTGTTTCTAAGAGAAAGTGAGACAGGAATGCAAAAAAGCGTTGTTTTTGGACGGCAATGAAGAAATGACTATGTTTTGCAATTTCTCGTGCTCAGAAAGACTTAGAAAGTTGATAATTGTGGGCAATGTTAGAAATGTCATGAGAAACAAGAATTATGTAAAAGGATTGATGTAAATCATTGTTTCTAAGAGAAAGTGAGACAGGAATGCAAAAAAGCGTTGTTTTTGGACGGCAATGAAGAAATGACTATGTTTTGCGATTTCTCCTGCTCAGAAAGACTTAGAAAGTTGATAATTGTGGGTAATGTTAGAAATGTCATAAGAAACAAGAATTATGTAAAAGGATTGATGTAAATCATTGTTTCTAAGAGAAAGTGAGACAGGAATGCAAAAAAGCGTTGTTTTTGGACGGCAATGAAGAAATGACTATGTTTTGCGATTTCTCCTGCTCAGAAAGACTTAGAAAGTTGATAATTGTGGGCAATATTAGAAATGTCATGAGAAACAAGAATTATGTAAAAGGATTGATGTAAATCATTGTTTCTAAGAGAAAGTGAGACAGGAATGCAAAAAACGTTGTTTTTGGACGGCAATGAAGAAATGACTATGTTTTGCGATTTCTCGTGCTCAGAAAGACTTAGAAAGTTGATAATTGTGGGCAATGTTAGAAATGTCATGAGAAACAAGAATTATGTAAAAGTATTGAGGTAAATCATTGTTTACAAGAGAAAGTGAGACAGGAATGCAAAAAAGCGTTGTTTTTGTACGGCAATGAAGAAATGACTATGTTTTGCAATTTCTCCTGCTCAGAAAGACTTAGAAAGTTGATAATTGTGGGCAATGTTAGAAATGTCATTAGAAACAAGAATTATGTAAAAGGATTGATGTAAATCATTGTTTCTAAGAGAAAGTGAGACAGGAATGCAAAAAAGCGTTGTTTTTGGACGGCAATGAAGAAATGACTATGTTTTGCGATTTCTCCTGCTCAGAAAGACTTAGAAAGTTGATAATTGTGGGCAATGTTAGAAATGTCATGAGAAACAAGAATTATGTAAAATTATTGATGTAAATCATTGTTTACAAGAGAAAGTGAGACAGAAATGCAAAAAAGCGTTGTTTTTGGACGGCAATGAAGAAATGAATATATTTCGCGATTTCTCGTGCTCAGAAAGACTTAGAAAGTTGATAATTGTGGGCAATGTTAGAAATGTCATGAGAAACAAGAATTATGTAAAAGGATTGATGTAAATCATTGTTTCTAAGAGAAAGTGAGACAGGAATGCAAAAAAGCGTTGTTTTTGGACGGCAATGAAGAAATGACTATATTTCGCGATTTCTCGTGCTCAGAAAGACTTAGAAAGTTGATAATTGTGGGCAATGTTAGAAATGTCATGAGAAACAAGAATTATGTAAAAGGATTGATGTAAATCATTGTTTACAAGAGAAAGTGAGACAGAAATGCAAAAAGCGTTGTTTTTGGACGGCAATGAAGAAATGACTATATTTCGCGATTTCTCGTGCTCAGAAAGACTTAGAAAGTTGATAATTGTGGGCAATGTTAGAAATGTCATGAGAAACAAGAATTATGTAAAAGGATTGATGTAAATCATTGTTTCTAAGAGAAAGTGAGACAGGAATGCAAAAAAGCGTTGTTTTTGGACGGCAATGAAGAAATGACTATGTTTTGCGATTTCTCCTGCTCAGAAAGACTTAGAAAGTTGATAATTGTGGGCAATGTTAGAAATGTCATGAGAAACAAGAACTATGTAAAAGGATTGATGTAAATCATTGTTTCTAAGAGAAAGTGAGACAGGAATGCAAAAAAGCGTTGTTTTTGGACGGCAATGAAGAAATGACTATGTTTTGCGATTTCTCCTGCTCAGAAAGACTTAGAAAGTTGATAATTGTGGGCAATATTAGAAATGTCATGAGAAACAAGAATTATGTAAAAGGATTGATGTAAATCATTGTTTCTAAGAGAAAGTGAGACAGGAATGCAAAAAAGCGTTGTTTTTGGACGGCAATGAAGAAATGACTATGTTTTGCAATTTCTCGTGCTCAGAAAGACTTAGAAAGTTGATAATTGTGGGCAATGTTAGAAATGTCATGAGAAACAAGAATTATGTAAAAGGATTGATGTAAATTATTGTTTACAAGAGAAAGTGAGACAGGAATGCAAAAAAGCGTTGTTTTTGGACGGCAATGAAGAAATGACTATGTTTTGCAATTTCTACTGCTCAGAAAGACTTAGAAAGTTGATAATTGTGGGCAATGTTAGAAATGTCATGAGAAACAAGAATTATGTAAAAGGATTGATGTAAATCATTGTTTCTAAGAGAAAGTGAGACAGGAATGCAAAAAAGCGTTGTTTTTGGACGGCAATGAAGAAATGACTATGTTTTGCGATTTCTCCTGCTCAGAAAGACTTAGAAAGTTGATAATTGTGAGCAATGTTAGAAATGTCATGAGAAACAAGAATTATGTAAAAGGATTGATGTAAATCATTGTTTCTAAGAGAAAGTGAGACAGGAATGCAAAAAAGCGTTGTTTTTGGACGGCAATGAAGAAATGACTATGTTTTGCGATTTCTCCTGCTCAGAAAGACTTAGAAAGTTGATAATTGTGGGCAATGTTAGAAATGTCATGAGAAACAAGAATTATGTAAAAGGATTGATGTAAATCATTGTTTACAAGAGAAAGTGAGACAGAAATGCAAAAAGCGTTGTTTTTGGACGGCAATGAAGAAATGACTATATTTCGCGATTTCTCGTGCTCAGAAAGACTTAGAAAGTTGATAATTGTGGGCAATGTTAGAAATGTCATGAGAAACAAGAATTATGTAAAAGGATTGATGTAAATCATTGTTTCTAAGAGAAAGTGAGACAGGAATGCAAAAAAGCGTTGTTTTTGGACGGCAATGAAGAAATGACTATGTTTTGCGATTTCTCCTGCTCAGAAAGACTTAGAAAGTTGATAATTGTGGGCAATATTAGAAATGTCATGAGAAACAAGAATTATGTAAAAGGATTGATGTAAATCATTGTTTCTAAGAGAAAGTGAGACAGGAATGCAAAAAAGCGTTGTTTTTGGACGGCAATGAAGAAATGACTATGTTTTGCAATTTCTCGTGCTCAGAAAGACTTAGAAAGTTGATAATTGTGGGCAATGTTAGAAATGTCATGAGAAACAAGAATTATGTAAAAGGATTGATGTAAATCATTGTTTACAAGAGAAAGTGAGACAGGAATGCAAAAAAGCGTTGTTTTTGGACGGCAATGAAGAAATGACTATGTTTTGCAATTTCTCCTGCTCAGAAAGACTTAGAAAGTTGATAATTGTGGGCAATGTTAGAAATGTCATGAGAAACAAGAATTATGTAAAAGGATTGATGTAAATCATTGTTTCTAAGAGAAAGTGAGACAGGAATGCAAAAAAGCGTTGTTTTTGGACGGCAATGAAGAAATGACTATGTTTTGCGATTTCTCCTGCTCAGAAAGACTTAGAAAGTTGATAATTGTGGGTAATGTTAGAAATGTCATAAGAAACAAGAATTATGTAAAAGGATTGATGTAAATCATTGTTTCTAAGAGAAAGTGAGACAGGAATGCAAAAAAGCGTTGTTTTTGGACGGCAATGAAGAAATGACTATGTTTTGCGATTTCTCCTGCTCAGAAAGACTTAGAAAGTTGATAATTGTGGGCAATATTAGAAATGTCATGAGAAACAAGAATTATGTAAAAGGATTGATGTAAATCATTGTTTCTAAGAGAAAGTGAGACAGGAATGCAAAAAACGTTGTTTTTGGACGGCAATGAAGAAATGACTATGTTTTGCGATTTCTCGTGCTCAGAAAGACTTAGAAAGTTGATAATTGTGGGCAATGTTAGAAATGTCATGAGAAACAAGAATTATGTAAAAGTATTGAGGTAAATCATTGTTTACAAGAGAAAGTGAGACAGGAATGCAAAAAAGCGTTGTTTTTGTACGGCAATGAAGAAATGACTATGTTTTGCAATTTCTCCTGCTCAGAAAGACTTAGAAAGTTGATAATTGTGGGCAATGTTAGAAATGTCATTAGAAACAAGAATTATGTAAAAGGATTGATGTAAATCATTGTTTCTAAGAGAAAGTGAGACAGGAATGCAAAAAAGCGTTGTTTTTGGACGGCAATGAAGAAATGACTATGTTTTGCGATTTCTCCTGCTCAGAAAGACTTAGAAAGTTGATAATTGTGGGCAATGTTAGAAATGTCATGAGAAACAAGAATTATGTAAAATTATTGATGTAAATCATTGTTTACAAGAGAAAGTGAGACAGAAATGCAAAAAAGCGTTGTTTTTGGACGGCAATGAAGAAATGAATA
>NW_027447357.1:0-32752 GCF_038048845.1 Mixophyes fleayi | reverse complement strand
TACATTTCTAACATTGCCCACAATTATCAATTTTCTAAGTCTTTCTGAGCAAGAGAAATCGCAAAACAGTCATTTCTTCATTGCCGTCCAAAAACAACGTTTTTTTACACTCCGGTCTCCCTTTCTCTTGGAAACAATGACTTACATCAATTCTTTTACATAATTCTTGTTTCTCATGACATTTCTAACATTTCCCACAATTATCAACTTTCTAAGTCTTTCTGAGCAGGAGAAATCGCAAAACATAGTCATTTCTTCATTGCCGTCCAAAAACAACGCTTTTTTACACTCCGGTCTCCCTTTCTCTTGGAAACAATGACTTACATTAATTCTTTTACATAATTCTTGTTTCTCATGACATTTCTAACATTGCCCACAATTATCAACTTTCTAAGTCTTTCTGAGCAGGAGAAATCGCAAAACATAGTCATTTCTTCATTGCCGTCCAAAAACAACGCTTTTTTACACTCCTGTCTCCCTTTCTCTTGGAAACAATGACTTACATCAATTCTTTTACATAATTCTTGTTTCTCATGACATTTCTAACATTGCCCACAATTATCAACTTTCTAAGTCTTTCTGAGCAGGAGAAATCGCAAAACATAGTCATTTCTTCATTGCCGTCCAAAAACAACGCTTTTTTACACTCCGGTCTCCCTTTCTCTTGGAAACAATGACTTACATCAATTCTTTTACATAATTCTTGTTTCTCATGACATTTCTAACATTGCCCACAATTATCAACTTTCTAAGTCTTTCTGAGCAAGAGAAATCGCAAAACAGTAATTTCTTCATTGCCGTCCAAAAACAACGCTTTTTTACACTCCGGTCTCCCTTTCTCTTGGAAACAATGACTTACATGAATTCTTTTACATAATTCTTGTTTCTCATGACATTTCTAACATTGCCCACAATTATCAACTTTCTAAGTCTTTCTGAGCAGGAGAAATTCCAAAACATAGTCATTTCTTCATTGCCGTCCAAAAACAACGCTTTTTTACACTCCTGTCTCCCTTTCTCTTGGAAACAATGACTTACATCAATTCTTTTACATAATTCTTGTTTCTCATGACATTTCTAACATTTCCCACAATTATCAACTTTCTAAGTCTTTCTGAGCAGGAGAAATCGCAAAACATAGTCATTTCTTCATTGCCGTCCAAAAACAACGCTTTTTTACACTCCTGTCTCCCTTTCTCTTGGAAACAATGACTTACATCAATTCTTTTACATAATTCTTGTTTCTCATGACATTTCTAACATTGCCCACAATTATCAACTTTCTAAGTCTTTCTGAGCAGGAGAAATCGCAAAACATAGTCATTTCTTCATTGCCGTCCAAAAACAACGCTTTTTTACACTCCGATCTCCCTTTCTCTTGGAAACAATGACTTACATCAATTCTTTTACATAATTCTTGTTTCTCATGACATTTCTAACATTGCCCACAATTATCAACTTTCTAAGTCTTTCTGAGCAGGAGAAATCGCAAAACATAGTCATTTCTTCATTGCCGTCCAAAAACAACGCTTTTTTACACTCCTGTCTCCCTTTCTCTTGGAAACAATGACTTACATCAATTCTTTTACATAATTCTTGTTTCTCATGACATTTCTAACATTTCCCACAATTATCAACTTTCTAAGTCTTTCTGAGCAAGAGAAATCGCAAAACAGTCATTTCTTCATTGCCGTCCAAAAACAACGATTTTTTACACTCCGGTCTCCCTTTCTCTTGGAAACAATGACTTACATCAATTCTTTTACATAATTCTTGTTTCTCATGACATTTCTAACATTGCCCACAATTATCAACTTTCTAAGTCTTTCTGAGCAAGAGAAATCGCAAAACAGTCATTTCTTCATTGCCGTCCAAAAACAACGTTTTTTACACTCCGGTCTCCCTTTCTCTTGGAAACAATGACTTACATCAATTCTTTTACATAATTCTTGTTTCTCATGACATTTCTAACATTTCCCACAATTATCAACTTTCTAAGTCTTTCTGAGCAGGAGAAATCGCAAAACATAGTCATTTCTTCATTGTCGTCCAAAAACAACGCTTTTTTACACTCCGGTCTCCCTTTCTCTTGGAAACAATGACTTACATCAATTCTTTTACATAATTCTTGTTTCTCATGACATTTCTAACATTGCCCACAATTATCAACTTTCTAAGTCTTTCTGAGCAGGAGAAATCGCAAAACATAGTCATTTCTTCATTGCCGTCCAAAAACAACGCTTTTTTACACTCCTGTCTCCCTTTCTCTTGGAAACAATGACTTACATCAATTCTTTTACATAATTCTTGTTTCTCATGACATTTCTAACATTGCCCACAATTATCAACTTTCTAAGTCTTTCTGAGCAGGAGAAATCGCAAAACATAGTCATTTCTTCATTGCCGTCCAAAAACAACGCTTTTTTACACTCCGGTCTCCCTTTCTCTTGGAAACAATGACTTACATCAATTCTTTTACATAATTCTTGTTTCTCATGACATTTCTAACATTGCCCACAATTATCAACTTTCTAAGTCTTTCTGAGCAAGAGAAATCGCAAAACAGTCATTTCTTCATTGCCGTCCAAAAACAACGCTTTTTTACACTCCGGTCTCCCTTTCTCTTGGAAACAATGACTTACATGAATTCTTTTACATAATTCTTGTTTCTCATGACATTTCTAACATTGCCCACAATTATCAACTTTCTAAGTCTTTCTGAGCAGGAGAAATTCCAAAACATAGTCATTTCTTCATTGCCGTCCAAAAACAACGCTTTTTTACACTCCGGTCTCCCTTTCTCTTGGAAACAATGACTTACATCAATTCTTTTACATAATTCTTGTTTCTCATGACATTTCTAACATTTCCCACAATTATCAACTTTCTAAGTCTTTCTGAGCAGGAGAAATCGCAAAACATAGTCATTTCTTCATTGCCGTCCAAAAACAACGATTTTTTACACTCCGGTCTCCCTTTCTCTTGGAAACAATGACTTACATGAATTCTTTTACATAATTCTTGTTTCTCATGACATTTCTAACATTGCCCACAATTATCAACTTTCTAAGTCTTTCTGAGCAGGAGAAATCGCAAAACATAGTCATTTCTTCATTGCCATCCAAAAACAACGCTTTTTTACACTCCTGTCTCCCTTTCTCTTGGAAACAATGACTTACATCAATTCTTTTACATAATTCTTGTTTCTCATGACATTTCTAACATTGCCCACAATTATCAACTTTCTAAGTCTTTCTGAGCAGGAGAAATCGCAAAACATAGTCATTTCTTCATTGCCGTCCAAAAACAACGCTTTTTTACACTCCTGTCTCCCTTTCTCTTGGAAACAATGACTTACATCAATTCTTTTACATAATTCTTGTTTCTCATGACATTTCTAACATTGCCCACAATTATCAACTTTCTAAGTCTTTCTGAGCAAGAGAAATCGCAAAACAGTCATTTCTTCATTGCCGTCCAAAAACAACGCTTTTTTACACTCCGGTCTCCCTTTCTCTTGGAAACAATGACTTACATCAATTCTTTTACATAATTCTTGTTTCTCATGACATTTCTAACATTGCCCACAATTATCAACTTTCTAAGTCTTTCTGAGCAGGAGAAATCGCAAAACATAGTCATTTCTTCATTGCCGTCCAAAAACAACGCTTTTTTACACTCCGGTCTCCCTTTCTCTTGGAAACAATGACTTACATCAATTCTTTTACATAATTCTTGTTTCTCATGACATTTCTAACATTGCCCACAATTATCAACTTTCTAAGTCTTTCTGAGCAGGAGAAATCGCAAAACATAGTAATTTCTTCATTGCCGTCCAAAAACAACGCTTTTTTACACTCCGGTCTCCCTTTCTCTTGGAAACAATGACTTACATCAATTCTTTTACATAATTCTTGTTTCTCATGACATTTCTAACATTGCCCACAATTATCAACTTTCTAAGTCTTTCTGAGCAAGAGAAATCGCAAAACAGTCATTTCTTCATTGCCGTCCAAAAACAACGCTTTTTTACACTCCGGTCTCCCTTTCTCTTGGAAACAATGACTTACATCAATTCTTTTACATAATTCTTGTTTCTCATGACATTTCTAACATTGCCCACAATTATCAACTTTCTAAGTCTTTCTGAGCAGGAGAAATCGCAAAACATAGTCATTTCTTCATTGCCGTCCAAAAACAACGCTTTTTTACACTCCTGTCTCCCTTTCTCTTGGAAACAATGACTTACATCAATTCTTTTACATAATTCTTGTTTCTCATGACATTTCTAACATTGCCCACAATTATCAACTTTCTAAGTCTTTCTGAGCAGGAGAAATCGCAAAACATAGTCATTTCTTCATTGCCGTCCAAAAACAACGCTTTTTTACACTCCGGTCTCCCTTTCTCTTGGAAACAATGACTTACATCAATTCTTTTACATAATTCTTGTTTCTCATGACATTTCTAACATTGCCCACAATTATCAACTTTCTAAGTCTTTCTGAGCAAGAGAAATCGCAAAACAGTCATTTCTTCATTGCCGTCCAAAAACAACGCGTTTTTACACTCCGGTCTCCCTTTCTCTTGGAAACAATGACTTACATCAATTCTTTTACATAATTCTTGTTTCTCATGACATTTCTAACATTGCCCACAATTATCAACTTTCTAAGTCTTTCTGAGCAGGAGAAATCGCAAAACATAGTCATTTCTTCATTGCCGTCCAAAAACAACGCTTTTTTACACTCCTGTCTCCCTTTCTCTTGGAAACAATGACTTACATCAATTCTTTTACATAATTCTTGTTTCTCATGACATTTCTAACATTGCCCACAATTATCAACTTTCTAAGTCTTTCTGAGCAAGAGAAATCGCAAAACAGTCATTTCTTCATTGCCGTCCAAAAACAACGCTTTTTTACACTCCGGTCTCCCTTTCTCTTGGAAACAATGACTTACATCAATTCTTTTACATAATTCTTGTTTCTCATGACATTTCTAACATTGCCCACAATTATCAACTTTCTAAGTCTTTCTGAGCAGGAGAAATCGCAAAACATAGTCATTTCTTCATTGCCGTCCAAAAACAACGCTTTTTTACACTCCTGTCTCCCTTTCTCTTGGAAACAATGACTTACATCAATTCTTTTACATAATTCTTGTTTCTCATGACATTTCTAACATTGCCCACAATTATCAACTTTCTAAGTCTTTCTGAGCAGGAGAAATCGCAAAACATAGTCATTTCTTCATTGCCGTCCAAAAACAACGCTTTTTTACACTCCGGTCTCCCTTTCTCTTGGAAACAATGACTTACATCAATTCTTTTACATAATTCTTGTTTCTCATGACATTTCTAACATTGCCCACAATTATCAACTTTCTAAGTCTTTCTGAGCAAGAGAAATCGCAAAACAGTCATTTCTTCATTTCCGTCCAAAAACAACTCTTTTTTACACTCCGGTCTCCCTTTCTCTTGGAAACAATGACTTACATCAATTCTTTTACATAATTCTTGTTTCTCATGACATTTCTAACATTGCCCACAATTATCAACTTTCTAAGTCTTTCTGAGCAGGAGAAATCGCAAAACATAGTCATTTCTTCATTGCCGTCCAAAAACAACGCTTTTTTACACTCCTGTCTCCCTTTCTCTTGGAAACAATGACTTACATCAATTCTTTTACATAATTCTTGTTTCTCATGACATTTCTAACATTGCCGACAATTATCAACTTTCTAAGTCTTTCTGAGCAGGAGAAATCGCAAAACATAGTCATTTCTTCATTGCCGTCCAAAAACAACGCTTTTTTACACTCCGGTCTCCCTTTCTCTTGGAAACAATGACTTACATCAATTCTTTTACATAATTCTTGTTTCTCATGACATTTCTAACATTGCCCACAATTATCAACTTTCTAAGTCTTTCTGAGCAGGAGAAATCGCAAAACATAGTCATTTCTTCATTGCCGTCCAAAAACAACGCTTTTTTACACTCCGGTCTCCCTTTCTCTTGGAAACAATGACTTACATCAATTCTTTTACATAATTCTTGTTTCTCATGACATTTCTAACATTGCCCACAATTATTAACTTTCTAAGTCTTTCTGAGCAAGAGAAATCGCAAAACAGTCATTTCTTCATTGCCGTCCAAAAACAACGCTTTTTTACACTCCGGTCTCCCTTTCTCTTGGAAACAATGACTTACATCAATTCTTTTACATAATTCTTGTTTCTCATGACATTTCTAACATTGCCCACAATTATCAACTTTCTAAGTCTTTCTGAGCAGGAGAAATCGCAAAACATAGTCATTTCTTCATTGCCGTCCAAAAACAACGCTTTTTTACACTCCTGTCTCCCTTTCTCTTGGAAACAATGACTTACATCAATTCTTTTACATAATTCTTGTTTCTCATGACATTTCTAAAATTTCCCACAATTATCAACTTTCTAAGTCTTTCTGAGCAGGAGAAATCGCAAAACATAGTCATTTCTTCATTGCCGTCCAAAAACAACGCTTTTTTACACTCCTGTCTCCCTTTCTCTTGGAAACAATGACTTACATCAATTCTTTTACATAATTCTTGTTTCTCATGACATTTCTAACATTGCCCACAATTATCAACTTTCTAAGTCTTTCTGAGCAGGAGAAATCGCAAAACATAGTCATTTCTTCATTGCCGTCCAAAAACAACGCTTTTTTACACTCCTGTCTCCCTTTCTCTTGGAAACAATGACTTACATCAATTCTTTTACATAATTCTTGTTTCTCATGACATTTCTAACATTGCCCACAATTATCAACTTTCTAAGTCTTTCTGAGCAGGAGAAATCGCAAAACATAGTCATTTCTTCATTGCCGTCCAAAAACAATGCTTTTTTACACTCCTGTCTCCCTTTCTCTTGGAAACAATGACTTACATCAATTCTTTTACATAATTCTTGTTTCTCATGACATTTCTAACATTGCCCACAATTATCAACTTTCTAAGTCTTTCTGAGCAGGAGAAATCGCAAAACATAGTCATTTCTTCATTGCCGTCCAAAAACAACGCTTTTTTACACTCCGGTCTCCCTTTCTCTTGGAAACAATGACTTACATCAATTCTTTTACATAATTCTTGTTTCTCATGACATTTCTAACATTGCCCACAATTATCAACTTTCTAAGTCTTTCTGAGCAAGAGAAATCGCAAAACAGTCATTTCTTCATTGCCGTCCAAAAACAACGCTTTTTTACACTCCGGTCTCCCTTTCTCTTGGAAACAATGACTTACATCAATTCTTTTACATAATTCTTGTTTCTCATGACATTTCGAACATTGCCCACAATTATCAACTTTCTAAGTCTTTCTGAGCAGGAGAAATCGCAAAACATAGTCATTTCTTCATTGCCGTCCAAAAACAACGCTTTTTTACACTCCGGTCTCCCTTTCTCTTGGAAACAATGACTTACATCAATTCTTTTACATAATTCTTGTTTCTCATGACATTTCTAACATTGCCCACAATTATCAACTTTCTAAGTCTTTCTGAGCAAGAGAAATCGCAAAACAGTCATTTCTTCATTTCCGTCCAAAAACAACGCTTTTTTACACTCCGGTCTCCCTTTCTCTTGGAAACAATGACTTACATCAATTCTTTTACATAATTCTTGTTTCTCATGACATTTCTAACATTTCCCACAATTATCAACTTTCTAAGTCTTTCTGAGCAGGAGAAATCGCAAAACATAGTCATTTCTTCATTGCCGTCCAAAAACAACGCTTTTTTACACTCCTGTCTCCCTTTCTCTTGGAAACAATGACTTACATCAATTCTTTTACATAATTCTTGTTTCTCATGACATTTCTAACATTGCCCACAATTATCAACTTTCTAAGTCTTTCTGAGCAGGAGAAATCGCAAAACATAGTCATTTCTTCATTGCCGTCCAAAAACAACGCTTTTTTACACTCCGGTCTCCCTTTCTCTTGGAAACAATGACTTACATCAATTCTTTTACATAATTCTTGTTTCTCATGACATTTCTAACATTGCCCACAATTATCAACTTTCTAAGTCTTTCTGAGCAAGAGAAATCGCAAAACATAGTCATTTCTTCATTGCCGTCCAAAAACAACGCTTTTTTACACTCCTGTCTCCCTTTCTCTTGGAAACAATGACTTACATCAATTCTTTTACATAATTCTTGTTTCTCATGACATTTCTAACATTGCCCACAATTATCAACTTTCTAAGTCTTTCTGAGCAGGAGAAATCGCAAAACATAGTCATTTCTTCATTGCCGTCCAAAAACAATGCTTTTTTACACTCCTGTCTCCCTTTCTCTTGGAAACAATGACTTACATCAATTCTTTTACATAATTCTTGTTTCTCATGACATTTCTAACATTGCCCACAATTATCAACTTTCTAAGTCTTTCTGAGCAGGAGAAATCGCAAAACATAGTCATTTCTTCATTGCCGTCCAAAAACAACGCTTTTTTACACTCCGGTCTCCCTTTCTCTTGGAAACAATGACTTACATCAATTCTTTTACATAATTCTTGTTTCTCATGACATTTCTAACATTGCCCACAATTATCAACTTTCTAAGTCTTTCTGAGCAAGAGAAATCGCAAAACAATCATTTCTTCATTGCCGTCCAAAAACAACGCTTTTTTACACTCCGGTCTCCCTTTCTCTTGGAAACAATGACTTACATCAATTCTTTTACATAATTCTTGTTTCTCATGACATTTCGAACATTGCCCACAATTATCAACTTTCTAAGTCTTTCTGAGCAGGAGAAATCGCAAAACATAGTCATTTCTTCATTGCCGTCCAAAAACAACGCTTTTTTACACTCCTGTCTCCCTTTCTCTTGGAAACAATGACTTACATCAATTCTTTTACATAATTCTTGTTTCTCATGACATTTCTAACATTGCCCACAATTATCAACTTTCTAAGTCTTTCTGAGCAGGAGAAATCGCAAAACATAGTCATTTCTTCATTGCCGTCCAAAAACAACGCTTTTTTACACTCCGGTCTCCCTTTCTCTTGGAAACAATGACTTACATCAATTCTTTTACATAATTCTTGTTTCTCATGACATTTCTAACATTGCCCACAATTATCAACTTTCTAAGTCTTTCTGAGCAAGAGAAATCGCAAAACAGTCATTTCTTCATTTCCGTCCAAAAACAACGCTTTTTTACACTCCGGTCTCCCTTTCTCTTGGAAACAATGACTTACATCAATTCTTTTACATAATTCTTGTTTCTCATGACATTTCTAACATTTCCCACAATTATCAACTTTCTAAGTCTTTCTGAGCAGGAGAAATCGCAAAACATAGTCATTTCTTCATTGCCGTCCAAAAACAACGCTTTTTTACACTCCTGTCTCCCTTTCTCTTGGAAACAATGACTTACATCAATTCTTTTACATAATTCTTGTTTCTCATGACATTTCTAACATTGCCCACAATTATCAACTTTCTAAGTCTTTCTGAGCAGGAGAAATCGCAAAACATAGTCATTTCTTCATTGCCGTCCAAAAACAACGCTTTTTTACACTCCGGTCTCCCTTTCTCTTGGAAACAATGACTTACATCAATTCTTTTACATAATTCTTGTTTCTCATGACATTTCTAACATTGCCCACAATTATCAACTTTCTAAGTCTTTCTGAGCAAGAGAAATCGCAAAACAGTCATTTCTTCATTGCCGTCCAAAAACAACGCTTTTTTAAACTCCGGTCTCCCTTTCTCTTGGAAACAATGACTTACATCAATTCTTTTACATAATTCTTGTTTCTCATGACATTTCTAACATTGCCCACAATTATCAACTTTCTAAGTCTTTCTGAGCAGGAGAAATCGCAAAACATAGTCATTTCTTCATTGCCGTCCAAAAACAACGCTTTTTTACACTCCGGTCTCCCTTTCTCTTGGAAACAATGACTTACATCAATTCTTTTACATAATTCTTGTTTCTCATGACATTTCTAACATTGCCGACAATTATCAACTTTCTAAGTCTTTCTGAGCAGGAGAAATCGCAAAACATAGTCATTTCTTCATTGCCGTCCAAAAACAACGCTTTTTTACACTCCGGTCTCCCTTTCTCTTGGAAACAATGACTTACATCAATTCTTTTACATAATTCTTGTTTCTCATGACATTTCTAACATTGCCCACAATTATCAACTTTCTAAGTCTTTCTGAGCAAGAGAAATCGCAAAACAGTCATTTCTTCATTGCCGTCCAAAAACAACGCTTTTTTACACTCCGGTCTCCCTTTCTCTTGGAAACAATGACTTACATCAATTCTTTTACATAATTCTTGTTTCTCATGACATTTCTAACATTGCCCACAATTATCAACTTTCTAAGTCTTTCTGAGCAGGAGAAATCGCAAAACATAGTCATTTCTTCATTGCCGTCCAAAAACAACGCTTTTTTACACTCCGGTCTCCCTTTCTCTTGGAAACAATGACTTACATCAATTCTTTTACATAATTCTTGTTTCTCATGACATTTCTAACATTGCCCACAATTATCAACTTTCTAAGTCTTTCTGAGCAGGAGAAATCGCAAAACATAGTCATTTCTTCATTGCCGTCCAAAAACAACGCTTTTTTACAGTCCTGTCTCCCTTTCTCTTGGAAACAATGACTTACATCAATTCTTTTACATAATTCTTGTTTCTCATGACATTTCTAACATTGCCCACAATTATCAACTTTCTAAGTCTTTCTGAGCAAGAGAAATCGCAAAACAGTCATTTCTTCATTGCCGTCCAAAAACAACGCTTTTTTACACTCCGGTCTCCCTTTCTCTTGGAAACAATGACTTACATCAATTCTTTTACATAATTCTTGTTTCTCATGACATTTCTAACATTTCCCACAATTATCAACTTTCTAAGTCTTTCTGAGCAGGAGAAATCGCAAAACATAGTCATTTCTTCATTGCCGTCCAAAAACAACGCTTTTTTACACTCCGGTCTCCCTTTCTCTTGGAAACAATGACTTACATCAATTCTTTTACATAATTCTTGTTTCTCATGACATTTCTAACATTTCCCACAATTATCAACTTTCTAAGTCTTTCTGAGCAGGAGAAATCGCAAAACATAGTCATTTCTTCATTGCCGTCCAAAAACAACGCTTTTTTACACTCCGGTCTCCCTTTGTCTTGGAAACAATGACTTACATCAATTCTTTTACATAATTCTTGTTTCTCATGACATTTCTAACATTTCCCACAATTATCAACTTTCTAAGTCTTTCTGAGCAGGAGAAATCGCAAAACATAGTCATTTCTTCATTGCCGTCCAAAAACAACGCTTTTTTACACTCCGGTCTCCCTTTCTCTTGGAAACAATGACTTACATCAATTCTTTTACATAATTCTTGTTTCTCATGACATTTCTAACATTGCCCACAATTATCAACTTTCTAAGTCTTTCTGAGCAGGAGAAATCGCAAAACATAGTCATTTCTTCATTGCCGTCCAAAAACAACGCTTTTTTACACTCCGGTCTCCCTTTCTCTTGGAAACAATGACTTACATCAATTCTTTTACATAATTCTTGTTTCTCATGACATTTCTAACATTGCCCACAATTATCAACTTTCTAAGTCTTTCTGAGCAAGAGAAATCGCAAAACAGTCATTTCTTCATTGCCGTCCAAAAACAACGCTTTTTTACACTCCGGTCTCCCTTTCTCTTGGAAACAATGACTTACATCAATTCTTTTACATAATTCTTGTTTCTCATGACATTTCTAACATTGCCCACAATTATCAACTTTCTAAGTCTTTCTGAGCAGGAGAAATCGCAAAACATAGTCATTTCTTCATTGCCGTCCAAAAACAACGCTTTTTTACACTCCTGTCTCCCTTTCTCTTGGAAACAATGACTTACATCAATTCTTTTACATAATTCTTGTTTCTCATGACATTTCTAACATTGCCCACAATTATCAACTTTCTAAGTCTTTCTGAGCAGGAGAAATCGCAAAACATAGTCATTTCTTCATTGCCGTCCAAAAACAACGCTTTTTTACACTCCGGTCTCCCTTTCTCTTGGAAACAATGACTTACATCAATTCTTTTACATAATTCTTGTTTCTCATGACATTTCTAACATTGCCCACAATTATCAACTTTCTAAGTCTTTCTGAGCAAGAGAAATCGCAAAACAGTCATTTCTTCATTGCCGTCCAAAAACAACGCTTTTTTACACTCCGGTCTCCCTTTCTCTTGGAAACAATGACTTACATCAATTCTTTTACATAATTCTTGTTTCTCATGACATTTCTAACATTGCCCACAATTATCAACTTTCTAAGTCTTTCTGAGCAGGAGAAATCGCAAAACATAGTCATTTCTTCATTGCCGTCCAAAAACAACGCTTTTTTACACTCCTGTCTCCCTTTCTCTTGGAAACAATGACTTACATCAATTCTTTTACATAATTCTTGTTTCTCATGACATTTCTAACATTGCCCACAATTATCAACTTTCTAAGTCTTTCTGAGCAAGAGAAATCGCAAAACAGTCATTTCTTCATTGCCGTCCAAAAACAACGATTTTTTACACTCCGGTCTCCCTTTCTCTTGGAAACAATGACTTACATCAATTCTTTTACATAATTCTTGTTTCTCATGACATTTCTAACATTGCCCACAATTATCAACTTTCTAAGTCTTTCTGAGCAAGAGAAATCGCAAAACAGTCATTTCTTCATTGCCGTCCAAAAACAACGCTTTTTTACACTCCGGTCTCCCTTTCTCTTGGAAACAATGACTTACATCAATTCTTTTACATAATTCTTGTTTCTCATGACATTTCTAACATTTCCCACAATTATCAACTTTCTAAGTCTTTCTGAGCAAGAGAAATCGCAAAACATAGTCATTTCTTCATTGCCGTCCAAAAACAACGCTTTTTTACACTCCTGTCTCCCTTTCTCTTGGAAACAATGACTTACATCAATTCTTTTACATAATTCTTGTTTCTCATGACATTTCTAACATTGCCCACAATTATCAACTTTCTAAGTCTTTCTGAGCAGGAGAAATAGCAAAACATAGTCATTTCTTCATTGCCGTCCAAAAACAACGGTTTTTTACACTCCGGTCTCCCTTTCTCTTGGAAACAATGACTTACATCAATTCTTTTACATAATTCTTGTTTCTCATGACATTTCTAACATTGCCCACAATTATCAACTTTCTAAGTCTTTCTGAGCAAGAGAAATCGCAAAACAGTCATTTCTTCATTGCCGTCCAAAAACAACGTTTTTTTACACTCCGGTCTCCCTTTCTCTTGGAAACAATGACTTACATTAATTCTTTTACATAATTCTTGTTTCTCATGACATTTCTAACATTGCCCACAATTATCAACTTTCTAAGTCTTTCTGAGCAGGAGAAATCGCAAAACATAGTCATTTCTTCATTGCCGTCCAAAAACAACGCTTTTTTACACTCCTGTCTCCCTTTCTCTTGGAAACAATGACTTACATCAATTCTTTTACATAATTCTTGTTTCTCATGACATTTCTAACATTGCCCACAATTATCAACTTTCTAAGTCTTTCTGAGCAGGAGAAATCGCAAAACATAGTCATTTCTTCATTGCCGTCCAAAAACAACGCTTTTTTACACTCCGGTCTCCCTTTCTCTTGGAAACAATGACTTACATCAATCTTTTACATAATTCTTGTTTCTCATGACATTTCTAACATTGCCCACAATTATCAACTTTCTAAGTCTTTCTGAGCAAGAGAAATCGCAAAACAGTAATTTCTTCATTGCCGTCCAAAAACAACGCTTTTTTACACTCCGGTCTCCCTTTCTCTTGGAAACAATGACTTACATCAATTCTTTTACATAATTCTTGTTTCTCATGACATTTCTAACATTGCCCACAATTATCAACTTTCTAAGTCTTTCTGAGCAGGAGAAATCGCAAAACATAGTCATTTCTTCATTGCCGTCCAAAAACAACGCTTTTTTACACTCCTGTCTCCCTTTCTCTTGGAAACAATGACTTACATCAATTCTTTTACATAATTCTTGTTTCTCATGACATTTCTAACATTGCCCACAATTATCAACTTTCTAAGTCTTTCTGAGCAAGAGAAATCGCAAAACAGTCATTTCTTCATTGCCGTCCAAAAACAACGATTTTTTACACTCCGGTCTCCCTTTCTCTTGGAAACAATGACTTACATCAATTCTTTTACATAATTCTTGTTTCTCATGACATTTCTAACATTGCCCACAATTATCAACTTTCTAAGTCTTTCTGAGCAAGAGAAATCGCAAAACAGTCATTTCTTCATTGCCGTCCAAAAACAACGCTTTTTTACACTCCGGTCTCCCTTTCTCTTGGAAACAATGACTTACATCAATTCTTTTACATAATTCTTGTTTCTCATGACATTTCTAACATTGCCCACAATTATCAACTTTCTAAGTCTTTCTGAGCAAGAGAAATCGCAAAACAGTCATTTCTTCATTGCCGTCCAAAAACAACGCTTTTTTACACTCCGGTCTCCCTTTCTCTTGGAAACAATGACTTACATCAATTCTTTTACATAATTCTTGTTTCTCATGACATTTCTAACATTGCCCACAATTATCAACTTTCTAAGTCTTTCTGAGCAGGAGAAATCGCAAAACATAGTCATTTCTTCATTGCCGTCCAAAAACAACGCTTTTTTACACTCCTGTCTCCCTTTCTCTTGGAAACAATGACTTACATCAATTCTTTTACATAATTCTTGTTTCTCATGACATTTCTAACATTGCCCACAATTATCAACTTTCTAAGTCTTTCTGAGCAAGAGAAATCGCAAAACAGTCATTTCTTCATTGCCGTCCAAAAACAACGATTTTTTACACTCCGGTCTCCCTTTCTCTTGGAAACAATGACTTACATCAATTCTTTTACATAATTCTTGTTTCTCATGACATTTCTAACATTGCCCACAATTATCAACTTTCTAAGTCTTTCTGAGCAAGAGAAATCGCAAAACAGTCATTTCTTCATTGCCGTCCAAAAACAACGCTTTTTTACACTCCGGTCTCCCTTTCTCTTGGAAACAATGACTTACATCAATTCTTTTACATAATTCTTGTTTCTCATGACATTTCTAACATTTCCCACAATTATCAACTTTCTAAGTCTTTCTGAGCAAGAGAAATCGCAAAACATAGTCATTTCTTCATTGCCGTCCAAAAACAACGCTTTTTTACACTCCTGTCTCCCTTTCTCTTGGAAACAATGACTTACATCAATTCTTTTACATAATTCTTGTTTCTCATGACATTTCTAACATTGCCCACAATTATCAACTTTCTAAGTCTTTCTGAGCAGGAGAAATAGCAAAACATAGTCATTTCTTCATTGCCGTCCAAAAACAACGGTTTTTTACACTCCGGTCTCCCTTTCTCTTGGAAACAATGACTTACATCAATTCTTTTACATAATTCTTGTTTCTCATGACATTTCTAACATTGCCCACAATTATCAACTTTCTAAGTCTTTCTGAGCAAGAGAAATCGCAAAACAGTCATTTCTTCATTGCCGTCCAAAAACAACGTTTTTTTACACTCCGGTCTCCCTTTCTCTTGGAAACAATGACTTACATTAATTCTTTTACATAATTCTTGTTTCTCATGACATTTCTAACATTGCCCACAATTATCAACTTTCTAAGTCTTTCTGAGCAGGAGAAATCGCAAAACATAGTCATTTCTTCATTGCCGTCCAAAAACAACGCTTTTTTACACTCCTGTCTCCCTTTCTCTTGGAAACAATGACTTACATCAATTCTTTTACATAATTCTTGTTTCTCATGACATTTCTAACATTGCCCACAATTATCAACTTTCTAAGTCTTTCTGAGCAGGAGAAATCGCAAAACATAGTCATTTCTTCATTGCCGTCCAAAAACAACGCTTTTTTACACTCCGGTCTCCCTTTCTCTTGGAAACAATGACTTACATCAATCTTTTACATAATTCTTGTTTCTCATGACATTTCTAACATTGCCCACAATTATCAACTTTCTAAGTCTTTCTGAGCAAGAGAAATCGCAAAACAGTAATTTCTTCATTGCCGTCCAAAAACAACGCTTTTTTACACTCCGGTCTCCCTTTCTCTTGGAAACAATGACTTACATCAATTCTTTTACATAATTCTTGTTTCTCATGACATTTCTAACATTGCCCACAATTATCAACTTTCTAAGTCTTTCTGAGCAGGAGAAATCGCAAAACATAGTCATTTCTTCATTGCCGTCCAAAAACAACGCTTTTTTACACTCCTGTCTCCCTTTCTCTTGGAAACAATGACTTACATCAATTCTTTTACATAATTCTTGTTTCTCATGACATTTCTAACATTGCCCACAATTATCAACTTTCTAAGTCTTTCTGAGCAAGAGAAATCGCAAAACAGTCATTTCTTCATTGCCGTCCAAAAACAACGATTTTTTACACTCCGGTCTCCCTTTCTCTTGGAAACAATGACTTACATCAATTCTTTTACATAATTCTTGTTTCTCATGACATTTCTAACATTGCCCACAATTATCAACTTTCTAAGTCTTTCTGAGCAAGAGAAATCGCAAAACAGTCATTTCTTCATTGCCGTCCAAAAACAACGCTTTTTTACACTCCGGTCTCCCTTTCTCTTGGAAACAATGACTTACATCAATTCTTTTACATAATTCTTGTTTCTCATGACATTTCTAACATTTCCCACAATTATCAACTTTCTAAGTCTTTCTGAGCAGGAGAAATCGCAAAACATAGTCATTTCTTCATTGCCGTCCAAAAACAACGCTTTTTTACACTCCGGTCTCCCTTTCTCTTGGAAACAATGACTTACATCAATTCTTTTACATAATTCTTGTTTCTCATGACATTTCTAACATTGCCCACAATTATCAACTTTCTAAGTCTTTCTGAGCAGGAGAAATCGCAAAACATAGTCATTTCTTCATTGCCGTCCAAAAACAACGCTTTTTTACACTCCGGTCTCCCTTTCTCTTGGAAACAATGACTTACATCAATTCTTTTACATAATTCTTGTTTCTCATGACATTTCTAACATTGCCCACAATTATCAACTTTCTAAGTCTTTCTGAGCAGGAGAAATCGCAAAACATAGTCATTTCTTCATTGCCGTCCAAAAACAACGCTTTTTTACACTCCGGTCTCCCTTTCTCTTGGAAACAATGACTTACATCAATTCTTTTACATAATTCTTGTTTCTCATGACATTTCTAACATTGCCCACAATTATCAACTTTCTAAGTCTTTCTGAGCAAGAGAAATCGCAAAACAGTCATTTCTTCATTGCCGTCCAAAAACAACGCTTTTTTACACTCCGGTCTCCCTTTCTCTTGGAAACAATGACTTACATCAATTCTTTTACATAATTCTTGTTTCTCATGACATTTCTAACATTGCCCACAATTATCAACTTTCTAAGTCTTTCTGAGCAGGAGAAATCGCAAAACATAGTCATTTCTTCATTGCCGTCCAAAAACAACGCTTTTTTACACTCCTGTCTCCCTTTCTCTTGGAAACAATGACTTACATCAATTCTTTTACATAATTCTTGTTTCTCATGACATTTCTAACATTGCCCACAATTATCAACTTTCTAAGTCTTTCTGAGCAGGAGAAATCGCAAAACATAGTCATTTCTTCATTGCCGTCCAAAAACAACGCTTTTTTACACTCCGGTCTCCCTTTCTCTTGGAAACAATGACTTACATCAATTCTTTTACATAATTCTTGTTTCTCATGACATTTCTAACATTGCCCACAATTATCAACTTTCTAAGTCTTTCTGAGCAAGAGAAATCGCAAAACAGTCATTTCTTCATTGCCGTCCAAAAACAACGCTTTTTTACACTCCGGTCTCCCTTTCTCTTGGAAACAATGACTTACATCAATTCTTTTACATAATTCTTGTTTCTCATGACATTTCTAACATTGCCCACAATTATCAACTTTCTAAGTCTTTCTGAGCAGGAGAAATCGCAAAACATAGTCATTTCTTCATTGCCGTCCAAAAACAACGCTTTTTTACACTCCTGTCTCCCTTTCTCTTGGAAACAATGACTTACATCAATTCTTTTACATAATTCTTGTTTCTCATGACATTTCTAACATTGCCCACAATTATCAACTTTCTAAGTCTTTCTGAGCAAGAGAAATCGCAAAACAGTCATTTCTTCATTGCCGTCCAAAAACAACGATTTTTTACACTCCGGTCTCCCTTTCTCTTGGAAACAATGACTTACATCAATTCTTTTACATAATTCTTGTTTCTCATGACATTTCTAACATTGCCCACAATTATCAACTTTCTAAGTCTTTCTGAGCAAGAGAAATCGCAAAACAGTCATTTCTTCATTGCCGTCCAAAAACAACGCTTTTTTACACTCCGGTCTCCCTTTCTCTTGGAAACAATGACTTACATCAATTCTTTTACATAATTCTTGTTTCTCATGACATTTCTAACATTTCCCACAATTATCAACTTTCTAAGTCTTTCTGAGCAAGAGAAATCGCAAAACATAGTCATTTCTTCATTGCCGTCCAAAAACAACGCTTTTTTACACTCCTGTCTCCCTTTCTCTTGGAAACAATGACTTACATCAATTCTTTTACATAATTCTTGTTTCTCATGACATTTCTAACATTGCCCACAATTATCAACTTTCTAAGTCTTTCTGAGCAGGAGAAATAGCAAAACATAGTCATTTCTTCATTGCCGTCCAAAAACAACGGTTTTTTACACTCCGGTCTCCCTTTCTCTTGGAAACAATGACTTACATCAATTCTTTTACATAATTCTTGTTTCTCATGACATTTCTAACATTGCCCACAATTATCAACTTTCTAAGTCTTTCTGAGCAAGAGAAATCGCAAAACAGTCATTTCTTCATTGCCGTCCAAAAACAACGTTTTTTTACACTCCGGTCTCCCTTTCTCTTGGAAACAATGACTTACATTAATTCTTTTACATAATTCTTGTTTCTCATGACATTTCTAACATTGCCCACAATTATCAACTTTCTAAGTCTTTCTGAGCAGGAGAAATCGCAAAACATAGTCATTTCTTCATTGCCGTCCAAAAACAACGCTTTTTTACACTCCTGTCTCCCTTTCTCTTGGAAACAATGACTTACATCAATTCTTTTACATAATTCTTGTTTCTCATGACATTTCTAACATTGCCCACAATTATCAACTTTCTAAGTCTTTCTGAGCAGGAGAAATCGCAAAACATAGTCATTTCTTCATTGCCGTCCAAAAACAACGCTTTTTTACACTCCGGTCTCCCTTTCTCTTGGAAACAATGACTTACATCAATCTTTTACATAATTCTTGTTTCTCATGACATTTCTAACATTGCCCACAATTATCAACTTTCTAAGTCTTTCTGAGCAAGAGAAATCGCAAAACAGTAATTTCTTCATTGCCGTCCAAAAACAACGCTTTTTTACACTCCGGTCTCCCTTTCTCTTGGAAACAATGACTTACATCAATTCTTTTACATAATTCTTGTTTCTCATGACATTTCTAACATTGCCCACAATTATCAACTTTCTAAGTCTTTCTGAGCAAGAGAAATCGCAAAACAGTCATTTCTTCATTGCCGTCCAAAAACAACGTTTTTTTACACTCCGGTCTCCCTTTCTCTTGGAAACAATGACTTACATTAATTCTTTTACATAATTCTTGTTTCTCATGACATTTCTAACATTGCCCACAATTATCAACTTTTTAAGTCTTTCTGAGCAGGAGAAATCGCAAAACATAGTCATTTCTTCATTGCCGTCCAAAAACAACGCTTTTTTACACTCCTGTCTCCCTTTCTCTTGGAAACAATGACTTACATCAATTCTTTTACATAATTCTTGTTTCTCATGACATTTCTAACATTGCCCACAATTATCAACTTTCTAAGTCTTTCTGAGCAGGAGAAATCGCAAAACATAGTCATTTCTTCATTGCCGTCCAAAAACAACGCTTTTTTACACTCCGGTCTCCCTTTCTCTTGGAAACAATGACTTACATCAATCTTTTACATAATTCTTGTTTCTCATGACATTTCTAACATTGCCCACAATTATCAACTTTCTAAGTCTTTCTGAGCAGGAGAAATCGCAAAACATAGTCATTTCTTCATTGCCGTCCAAAAACAACGCTTTTTTACACTCCGGTCTCCCTTTCTCTTGGAAACAATGACTTACATCAATTCTTTTACATAATTCTTGTTTCTCATGACATTTCTAACATTGCCCACAATTATCAACTTTCTAAGTCTTTCTGAGCAGGAGAAATCGCAAAACATAGTCATTTCTTCATTGCCGTCCAAAAACAACGCTTTTTTACACTCCTGTCTCCCTTTCTCTTGGAAACAATGACTTACATCAATTCTTTTACATAATTCTTGTTTCTCATGACATTTCTAACATTGCCCACAATTATCAACTTTCTAAGTCTTTCTGAGCAAGAGAAATCGCAAAACAGTCATTTCTTCATTGCCGTCCAAAAACAACGCTTTTTTACACTCCGGTCTCCCTTTCTCTTGGAAACAATGACTTACATCAATTCTTTTACATAATTCTTGTTTCTCATGACATTTCTAACATTTCCCACAATTATCAACTTTCTAAGTCTTTCTGAGCAGGAGAAATCGCAAAACATAGTCATTTCTTCATTGCCGTCCAAAAACAACGCTTTTTTACACTCCGGTCTCCCTTTCTCTTGGAAACAATGACTTACATCAATTCTTTTACATAATTCTTGTTTCTCATGACATTTCTAACATTTCCCACAATTATCAACTTTCTAAGTCTTTCTGAGCAGGAGAAATCGCAAAACATAGTCATTTCTTCATTGCCGTCCAAAAACAACGCTTTTTTACACTCCTGTCTCCCTTTCTCTTGGAAACAATGACTTACATCAATTCTTTTACATAATTCTTGTTTCTCATGACATTTCTAACATTGCCCACAATTATCAACTTTCTAAGTCTTTCTGAGCAGGAGAAATCGCAAAACATAGTCATTTCTTCATTGCCGTCCAAAAACAACGCTTTTTTACACTCCGGTCTCCCTTTCTCTTGGAAACAATGACTTACATCAATTCTTTTACATAATTCTTGTTTCTCATGACATTTCTAACATTGCCCACAATTATCAACTTTCTAAGTCTTTCTGAGCAGGAGAAATCGCAAAACATAGTCATTTCTTCATTGCCGTCCAAAAACAACGCTTTTTTACACTCCGGTCTCCCTTTCTCTTGGAAACAATGACTTACATCAATTCTTTTACATAATTCTTGTTTCTCATGACATTTCTAACATTGCCCACAATTATCAACTTTCTAAGTCTTTCTGAGCAAGAGAAATCGCAAAACAGTCATTTCTTCATTGCCGTCCAAAAACAACGCTTTTTTACACTCCGGTCTCCCTTTCTCTTGGAAACAATGACTTACATCAATTCTTTTACATAATTCTTGTTTCTCATGACATTTCTAACATTGCCCACAATTATCAACTTTCTAAGTCTTTCTGAGCAGGAGAAATCGCAAAACATAGTCATTTCTTCATTGCCGTCCAAAAACAACGCTTTTTTACACTCCTGTCTCCCTTTCTCTTGGAAACAATGACTTACATCAATTCTTTTACATAATTCTTGTTTCTCATGACATTTCTAACATTGCCCACAATTATCAACTTTCTAAGTCTTTCTGAGCAGGAGAAATCGCAAAACATAGTCATTTCTTCATTGCCGTCCAAAAACAACGCTTTTTTACACTCCGGTCTCCCTTTCTCTTGGAAACAATGACTTACATCAATTCTTTTACATAATTCTTGTTTCTCATGACATTTCTAACATTGCCCACAATTATCAACTTTCTAAGTCTTTCTGAGCAAGAGAAATCGCAAAACAGTCATTTCTTCATTGCCGTCCAAAAACAACGCTTTTTTACACTCCGGTCTCCCTTTCTCTTGGAAACAATGACTTACATCAATTCTTTTACATAATTCTTGTTTCTCATGACATTTCTAACATTGCCCACAATTATCAACTTTCTAAGTCTTTCTGAGCAGGAGAAATCGCAAAACATAGTCATTTCTTCATTGCCGTCCAAAAACAACGCTTTTTTACACTCCTGTCTCCCTTTCTCTTGGAAACAATGACTTACATCAATTCTTTTACATAATTCTTGTTTCTCATGACATTTCTAACATTGCCCACAATTATCAACTTTCTAAGTCTTTCTGAGCAAGAGAAATCGCAAAACAGTCATTTCTTCATTGCCGTCCAAAAACAATAATTTTTTACACTCCGGTCTCCCTTTCTCTTGGAAACAATGACTTACATCAATTCTTTTACATAATTCTTGTTTCTCATGACATTTCTAACATTGCCCACAATTATCAACTTTCTAAGTCTTTCTGAGCAAGAGAAATCGCAAAACAGTCATTTCTTCATTGCCGTCCAAAAACAACGCTTTTTTACACTCCGGTCTCCCTTTCTCTTGGAAACAATGACTTACATCAATTCTTTTACATAATTCTTGTTTCTCATGACATTTCTAACATTTCCCACAATTATCAACTTTCTAAGTCTTTCTGAGCAAGAGAAATCGCAAAACATAGTCATTTCTTCATTGCCGTCCAAAAACAACGCTTTTTTACACTCCTGTCTCCCTTTCTCTTGGAAACAATGACTTACATCAATTCTTTTACATAATTCTTGTTTCTCATGACATTTCTAACATTGCCCACAATTATCAACTTTCTAAGTCTTTCTGAGCAGGAGAAATAGCAAAACATAGTCATTTCTTCATTGCCGTCCAAAAACAACGGTTTTTTACACTCCGGTCTCCCTTTCTCTTGGAAACAATGACTTACATCAATTCTTTTACATAATTCTTGTTTCTCATGACATTTCTAACATTGCCCACAATTATCAACTTTCTAAGTCTTTCTGAGCAAGAGAAATCGCAAAACAGTCATTTCTTCATTGCCGTCCAAAAACAACGTTTTTTTACACTCCGGTCTCCCTTTCTCTTGGAAACAATGACTTACATTAATTCTTTTACATAATTCTTGTTTCTCATGACATTTCTAACATTGCCCACAATTATCAACTTTCTAAGTCTTTCTGAGCAGGAGAAATCGCAAAACATAGTCATTTCTTCATTGCCGTCCAAAAACAACGCTTTTTTACACTCCTGTCTCCCTTTCTCTTGGAAACAATGACTTACATCAATTCTTTTACATAATTCTTGTTTCTCATGACATTTCTAACATTGCCCACAATTATCAACTTTCTAAGTCTTTCTGAGCAGGAGAAATCGCAAAACATAGTCATTTCTTCATTGCCGTCCAAAAACAACGCTTTTTTACACTCCGGTCTCCCTTTCTCTTGGAAACAATGACTTACATCAATCTTTTACATAATTCTTGTTTCTCATGACATTTCTAACATTGCCCACAATTATCAACTTTCTAAGTCTTTCTGAGCAAGAGAAATCGCAAAACAGTAATTTCTTCATTGCCGTCCAAAAACAACGTTTTTTTACACTCCGGTCTCCCTTTCTCTTGGAAACAATGACTTACATTAATTCTTTTACATAATTCTTGTTTCTCATGACATTTCTAACATTGCCCACAATTATCAACTTTTTAAGTCTTTCTGAGCAGGAGAAATCGCAAAACATAGTCATTTCTTCATTGCCGTCCAAAAACAACGCTTTTTTACACTCCTGTCTCCCTTTCTCTTGGAAACAATGACTTACATCAATTCTTTTACATAATTCTTGTTTCTCATGACATTTCTAACATTGCCCACAATTATCAACTTTCTAAGTCTTTCTGAGCAGGAGAAATCGCAAAACATAGTCATTTCTTCATTGCCGTCCAAAAACAACGCTTTTTTACACTCCGGTCTCCCTTTCTCTTGGAAACAATGACTTACATCAATCTTTTACATAATTCTTGTTTCTCATGACATTTCTAACATTGCCCACAATTATCAACTTTCTAAGTCTTTCTGAGCAAGAGAAATCGCAAAACAGTAATTTCTTCATTGCCGTCCAAAAACAACGCTTTTTTACACTCCGGTCTCCCTTTCTCTTGGAAACAATGACTTACATGAATTCTTTTACATAATTCTTGTTTCTCATGACATTTCTAACATTGCCCACAATTATCAACTTTCTAAGTCTTTCTGAGCAGGAGAAATCGCAAAACATAGTCATTTCTTCATTGCCGTCCAAAAACAACGCTTTTTTACACTCCTGTCTCCCTTTCTCTTGGAAACAATGACTTACATCAATTCTTTTACATAATTCTTGTTTCTCATGACATTTCTAACATTGCCCACAATTATCAACTTTCTAAGTCTTTCTGAGCAAGAGAAATCGCAAAACAGTCATTTCTTCATTGCCGTCCAAAAACAACGATTTTTTACACTCCGGTCTCCCTTTCTCTTGGAAACAATGACTTACATCGATTCTTTTACATAATTCTTGTTTCTCATGACATTTCTAACATTGCCCACAATTATCAACTTTCTAAGTCTTTCTGAGCAAGAGAAATCGCAAAACAGTCATTTCTTCATTGCCGTCCAAAAACAACGCTTTTTTACACTCCGGTCTCCCTTTCTCTTGGAAACAATGACTTACATCAATTCTTTTACATAATTCTTGTTTCTCATGACATTTCTAACATTTCCCACAATTATCAACTTTCTAAGTCTTTCTGAGCAGGAGAAATCGCAAAACATAGTCATTTCTTCATTGCCGTCCAAAAACAACGCTTTTTTACACTCCTGTCTCCCTTTCTCTTGGAAACAATGACTTACATCAATTCTTTTAGATAATTCTTGTTTCTCATGACATTTCTAACGTTGCCCACAATTATCAACTTTCTAAGTCTTTCTGAGCAGGAGAAATCGCAAAACATAGTCATTTCTTCATTGCCGTCCAAAAACAACGCTTTTTTACACTCCTGTCTCCCTTTCTCTTGGAAACAATGATTTACATCAATTCTTTTACATAATTCTTGTTTCTCATGACATTTCTAACATTGCCCACAATTATCAACTTTCTAAGTCTTTCTGAGCAGGAGAAATCGCAAAACATAGTCATTTCTTCATTGCCGTCCAAAAACAACGCTTTTTTACACTCCGGTCTCCCTTTCTCTTGGAAACAATGACTTACATCAATCTTTTACATAATTCTTGTTTCTCATGACATTTCTAACATTGCCCACAATTATCAACTTTCTAAGTCTTTCTGAGCAAGAGAAATCGCAAAACAGCAATTTCTTCATTGCCGTCCAAAAACAACGCTTTTTTACACTCCGGTCTCCCTTTCTCTTGGAAACAATGACTTACATGAATTCTTTTACATAATTCTTGTTTCTCATGACATTTCTAACATTGCCCACAATTATCAACTTTCTAAGTCTTTCTGAGCAGGAGAAATCGCAAAACATAGTCATTTCTTCATTGCCGTCCAAAAACAACGCTTTTTTACACTCCTGTCTCCCTTTCTCTTGGAAACAATGACTTACATCAATTCTTTTACATAATTCTTGTTTCTCATGACATTTCTAACATTTCCCACAATTATCAACTTTCTAAGTCTTTCTGAGCAGGAGAAATCGCAAAACATAGTCATTTCTTCATTGCCGTCCAAAAACAACGATTTTTTACACTCCAGTCTCCCTTTCTCTTGGAAACAATGACTTACATGAATTCTTTTACATAATTCTTGTTTCTCATGACATTTCTAACATTGCCCACAATTTTCAACTTTCTAAGTCTTTCTGAGCAGGAGAAATCGCAAAACATAGTCATTTCTTCATTGCCGTCCAAAAACAACGCTTTTTTACACTCCTGTCTCCCTTTCTCTTGGAAACAATGACTTACATCAATTCTTTTACATAATTCTTGTTTCTCATGACATTTCTAACATTGCCCACAATTATCAATTTTCTAAGTCTTTCTGAGCAAGAGAAATCGCAAAACAGTCATTTCTTCATTGCCGTCCAAAAACAACGTTTTTTTACACTCCGGTCTCCCTTTCTCTTGGAAACAATGACTTACATCAATTCTTTTACATAATTCTTGTTTCTCATGACATTTCTAACATTTCCCACAATTATCAACTTTCTAAGTCTTTCTGAGCAGGAGAAATCGCAAAACATAGTCATTTCTTCATTGCCGTCCAAAAACAACGCTTTTTTACACTCCGGTCTCCCTTTCTCTTGGAAACAATGACTTACATTAATTCTTTTACATAATTCTTGTTTCTCATGACATTTCTAACATTGCCCACAATTATCAACTTTCTAAGTCTTTCTGAGCAGGAGAAATCGCAAAACATAGTCATTTCTTCATTGCCGTCCAAAAACAACGCTTTTTTACACTCCTGTCTCCCTTTCTCTTGGAAACAATGACTTACATCAATTCTTTTACATAATTCTTGTTTCTCATGACATTTCTAACATTGCCCACAATTATCAACTTTCTAAGTCTTTCTGAGCAGGAGAAATCGCAAAACATAGTCATTTCTTCATTGCCGTCCAAAAACAACGCTTTTTTACACTCCGGTCTCCCTTTCTCTTGGAAACAATGACTTACATGAATTCTTTTACATAATTCTTGTTTCTCATGACATTTCTAACATTGCCCACAATTATCAACTTTCTAAGTCTTTCTGAGCAGGAGAAATCGCAAAACATAGTCATTTCTTCATTGCCGTCCAAAAACAACGCTTTTTTACACTCCTGTCTCCCTTTCTCTTGGAAACAATGACTTACATCAATTCTTTTACATAATTCTTGTTTCTCATGACATTTCTAACATTGCCCACAATTATCAACTTTCTAAGTCTTTCTGAGCAAGAGAAATCGCAAAACAGTCATTTCTTCATTGCCGTCCAAAAACAACGATTTTTTACACTCCGGTCTCCCTTTCTCTTGGAAACAATGACTTACATCGATTCTTTTACATAATTCTTGTTTCTCATGACATTTCTAACATTGCCCACAATTATCAACTTTCTAAGTCTTTCTGAGCAAGAGAAATCGCAAAACAGTCATTTCTTCATTGCCGTCCAAAAACAACGCTTTTTTACACTCCGGTCTCCCTTTCTCTTGGAAACAATGACTTACATCAATTCTTTTACATAATTCTTGTTTCTCATGACATTTCTAACATTTCCCACAATTATCAACTTTCTAAGTCTTTCTGAGCAGGAGAAATCGCAAAACATAGTCATTTCTTCATTGCCGTCCAAAAACAACGCTTTTTTACACTCCTGTCTCCCTTTCTCTTGGAAACAATGACTTACATCAATTCTTTTAGATAATTCTTGTTTCTCATGACATTTCTAACGTTGCCCACAATTATCAACTTTCTAAGTCTTTCTGAGCAGGAGAAATCGCAAAACATAGTCATTTCTTCATTGCCGTCCAAAAACAACGCTTTTTTACACTCCTGTCTCCCTTTCTCTTGGAAACAATGATTTACATCAATTCTTTTACATAATTCTTGTTTCTCATGACATTTCTAACATTGCCCACAATTATCAACTTTCTAAGTCTTTCTGAGCAGGAGAAATCGCAAAACATAGTCATTTCTTCATTGCCGTCCAAAAACAACGCTTTTTTACACTCCGGTCTCCCTTTCTCTTGGAAACAATGACTTACATCAATCTTTTACATAATTCTTGTTTCTCATGACATTTCTAACATTGCCCACAATTATCAACTTTCTAAGTCTTTCTGAGCAAGAGAAATCGCAAAACAGCAATTTCTTCATTGCCGTCCAAAAACAACGCTTTTTTACACTCCGGTCTCCCTTTCTCTTGGAAACAATGACTTACATGAATTCTTTTACATAATTCTTGTTTCTCATGACATTTCTAACATTGCCCACAATTATCAACTTTCTAAGTCTTTCTGAGCAGGAGAAATCGCAAAACATAGTCATTTCTTCATTGCCGTCCAAAAACAACGCTTTTTTACACTCCTGTCTCCCTTTCTCTTGGAAACAATGACTTACATCAATTCTTTTACATAATTCTTGTTTCTCATGACATTTCTAACATTTCCCACAATTATCAACTTTCTAAGTCTTTCTGAGCAGGAGAAATCGCAAAACATAGTCATTTCTTCATTGCCGTCCAAAAACAACGATTTTTTACACTCCAGTCTCCCTTTCTCTTGGAAACAATGACTTACATGAATTCTTTTACATAATTCTTGTTTCTCATGACATTTCTAACATTGCCCACAATTTTCAACTTTCTAAGTCTTTCTGAGCAGGAGAAATCGCAAAACATAGTCATTTCTTCATTTCCGTCCAAAAACAACGCTTTTTTACACTCCTGTCTCCCTTTCTCTTGGAAACAATGACTTACATCAATTCTTTTACATAATTCTTGTTTCTCATGACATTTCTAACATTGCCCACAATTATCAATTTTCTAAGTCTTTCTGAGCAAGAGAAATCGCAAAACAGTCATTTCTTCATTGCCGTCCAAAAACAACGTTTTTTTACACTCCGGTCTCCCTTTCTCTTGGAAACAATGACTTACATCAATTCTTTTACATAATTCTTGTTTCTCATGACATTTCTAACATTTCCCACAATTATCAACTTTCTAAGTCTTTCTGAGCAGGAGAAATCGCAAAACATAGTCATTTCTTCATTGCCGTCCAAAAACAACGCTTTTTTACACTCCGGTCTCCCTTTCTCTTGGAAACAATGACTTACATTAATTCTTTTACATAATTCTTGTTTCTCATGACATTTCTAACATTGCCCACAATTATCAACTTTCTAAGTCTTTCTGAGCAGGAGAAATCGCAAAACATAGTCATTTCTTCATTGCCGTCCAAAAACAACGCTTTTTTACACTCCTGTCTCCCTTTCTCTTGGAAACAATGACTTACATCAATTCTTTTACATAATTCTTGTTTCTCATGACATTTCTAACATTGCCCACAATTATCAACTTTCTAAGTCTTTCTGAGCAGGAGAAATCGCAAAACATAGTCATTTCTTCATTGCCGTCCAAAAACAACGCTTTTTTACACTCCGGTCTCCCTTTCTCTTGGAAACAATGACTTACATCAATTCTTTTACATAATTCTTGTTTCTCATGACATTTCTAACATTGCCCACAATTATCAACTTTCTAAGTCTTTCTGAGCAAGAGAAATCGCAAAACAGTAATTTCTTCATTGCCGTCCAAAAACAACGCTTTTTTACACTCCGGTCTCCCTTTCTCTTGGAAACAATGACTTACATGAATTCTTTTACATAATTCTTGTTTCTCATGACATTTCTAACATTGCCCACAATTATCAACTTTCTAAGTCTTTCTGAGCAGGAGAAATTCCAAAACATAGTCATTTCTTCATTGCCGTCCAAAAACAACGCTTTTTTACACTCCTGTCTCCCTTTCTCTTGGAAACAATGACTTACATCAATTCTTTTACATAATTCTTGTTTCTCATGACATTTCTAACATTTCCCACAATTATCAACTTTCTAAGTCTTTCTGAGCAGGAGAAATCGCAAAACATAGTCATTTCTTCATTGCCGTCCAAAAACAACGCTTTTTTACACTCCTGTCTCCCTTTCTCTTGGAAACAATGACTTACATCAATTCTTTTACATAATTCTTGTTTCTCATGACATTTCTAACATTGCCCACAATTATCAACTTTCTAAGTCTTTCTGAGCAGGAGAAATCGCAAAACATAGTCATTTCTTCATTGCCGTCCAAAAACAACGCTTTTTTACACTCCGATCTCCCTTTCTCTTGGAAACAATGACTTACATCAATTCTTTTACATAATTCTTGTTTCTCATGACATTTCTAACATTGCCCACAATTATCAACTTTCTAAGTCTTTCTGAGCAGGAGAAATCGCAAAACATAGTCATTTCTTCATTGCCGTCCAAAAACAACGCTTTTTTACACTCCTGTCTCCCTTTCTCTTGGAAACAATGACTTACATCAATTCTTTTACATAATTCTTGTTTCTCATGACATTTCTAACATTTCCCACAATTATCAACTTTCTAAGTCTTTCTGAGCAAGAGAAATCGCAAAACAGTCATTTCTTCATTGCCGTCCAAAAACAACGATTTTTTACACTCCGGTCTCCCTTTCTCTTGGAAACAATGACTTACATCAATTCTTTTACATAATTCTTGTTTCTCATGACATTTCTAACATTGCCCACAATTATCAACTTTCTAAGTCTTTCTGAGCAAGAGAAATCGCAAAACAGTCATTTCTTCATTGCCGTCCAAAAACAACGTTTTTTACACTCCGGTCTCCCTTTCTCTTGGAAACAATGACTTACATCAATTCTTTTACATAATTCTTGTTTCTCATGACATTTCTAACATTTCCCACAATTATCAACTTTCTAAGTCTTTCTGAGCAGGAGAAATCGCAAAACATAGTCATTTCTTCATTGCCGTCCAAAAACAACGCTTTTTTACACTCCGGTCTCCCTTTCTCTTGGAAACAATGACTTACATCAATTCTTTTACATAATTCTTGTTTCTCATGACATTTCTAACATTGCCCACAATTATCAACTTTCTAAGTCTTTCTGAGCAGGAGAAATCGCAAAACATAGTCATTTCTTCATTGCCGTCCAAAAACAACGCTTTTTTACACTCCTGTCTCCCTTTCTCTTGGAAACAATGACTTACATCAATTCTTTTACATAATTCTTGTTTCTCATGACATTTCTAACATTGCCCACAATTATCAACTTTCTAAGTCTTTCTGAGCAGGAGAAATCGCAAAACATAGTCATTTCTTCATTGCCGTCCAAAAACAACGCTTTTTTACACTCCGGTCTCCCTTTCTCTTGGAAACAATGACTTACATCAATTCTTTTACATAATTCTTGTTTCTCATGACATTTCTAACATTGCCCACAATTATCAACTTTCTAAGTCTTTCTGAGCAAGAGAAATCGCAAAACAGTCATTTCTTCATTGCCGTCCAAAAACAACGCTTTTTTACACTCCGGTCTCCCTTTCTCTTGGAAACAATGACTTACATGAATTCTTTTACATAATTCTTGTTTCTCATGACATTTCTAACATTGCCCACAATTATCAACTTTCTAAGTCTTTCTGAGCAGGAGAAATTCCAAAACATAGTCATTTCTTCATTGCCGTCCAAAAACAACGCTTTTTTACACTCCGGTCTCCCTTTCTCTTGGAAACAATGACTTACATCAATTCTTTTACATAATTCTTGTTTCTCATGACATTTCTAACATTTCCCACAATTATCAACTTTCTAAGTCTTTCTGAGCAGGAGAAATCGCAAAACATAGTCATTTCTTCATTGCCGTCCAAAAACAACGATTTTTTACACTCCGGTCTCCCTTTCTCTTGGAAACAATGACTTACATGAATTCTTTTACATAATTCTTGTTTCTCATGACATTTCTAACATTGCCCACAATTATCAACTTTCTAAGTCTTTCTGAGCAGGAGAAATCGCAAAACATAGTCATTTCTTCATTGCCATCCAAAAACAACGCTTTTTTACACTCCTGTCTCCCTTTCTCTTGGAAACAATGACTTACATCAATTCTTTTACATAATTCTTGTTTCTCATGACATTTCTAACATTGCCCACAATTATCAACTTTCTAAGTCTTTCTGAGCAGGAGAAATCGCAAAACATAGTCATTTCTTCATTGCCGTCCAAAAACAACGCTTTTTTACACTCCTGTCTCCCTTTCTCTTGGAAACAATGACTTACATCAATTCTTTTACATAATTCTTGTTTCTCATGACATTTCTAACATTGCCCACAATTATCAACTTTCTAAGTCTTTCTGAGCAAGAGAAATCGCAAAACAGTCATTTCTTCATTGCCGTCCAAAAACAACGCTTTTTTACACTCCGGTCTCCCTTTCTCTTGGAAACAATGACTTACATCAATTCTTTTACATAATTCTTGTTTCTCATGACATTTCTAACATTGCCCACAATTATCAACTTTCTAAGTCTTTCTGAGCAGGAGAAATCGCAAAACATAGTCATTTCTTCATTGCCGTCCAAAAACAACGCTTTTTTACACTCCGGTCTCCCTTTCTCTTGGAAACAATGACTTACATCAATTCTTTTACATAATTCTTGTTTCTCATGACATTTCTAACATTGCCCACAATTATCAACTTTCTAAGTCTTTCTGAGCAGGAGAAATCGCAAAACATAGTAATTTCTTCATTGCCGTCCAAAAACAACGCTTTTTTACACTCCGGTCTCCCTTTCTCTTGGAAACAATGACTTACATCAATTCTTTTACATAATTCTTGTTTCTCATGACATTTCTAACATTGCCCACAATTATCAACTTTCTAAGTCTTTCTGAGCAAGAGAAATCGCAAAACAGTCATTTCTTCATTGCCGTCCAAAAACAACGCTTTTTTACACTCCGGTCTCCCTTTCTCTTGGAAACAATGACTTACATCAATTCTTTTACATAATTCTTGTTTCTCATGACATTTCTAACATTGCCCACAATTATCAACTTTCTAAGTCTTTCTGAGCAGGAGAAATCGCAAAACATAGTCATTTCTTCATTGCCGTCCAAAAACAACGCTTTTTTACACTCCTGTCTCCCTTTCTA
>NW_027447356.1:0-32762 GCF_038048845.1 Mixophyes fleayi | reverse complement strand
TGATTCATGATTCAATTCATGATTCATGATTCGATTCATGATTTTTGATTCATGATTCATGATTCGATTTCATGATTCATGATTCAATGATTCTGATCTGATCATGATTCATCATTCAATTTATAATTCATGATTCATGATTCAATTCATGATTCAAGATTCATGATTCGATTCATGATTCGATTCATGATTCATGATTCAATTCATGATTCATGATTCATGATTCGATTCATGATTCAATTCATGATTCATGATTCGATTCATGATTCATGATTCAATTCATGATTCATGATTCATGATTCAATTCATGATTCATGATTCATGGTTCAATTTATGATTCATGATTCATGGTTCAATTTATGATTCATGATTCATGATTCATGATTCAATTCATATTCAATTATGATTCTGGATTTAATTCATGATTCATGATTCATGATTCATGATTCAATTCATGATTCATGATTCATGATTCGATTAATGATTCAATTTTATGATTCTGGATTTAATTCATGATTCATGATTCATGATTCATGATTCAATTCATGATTCATGATTCATGTTTCGATTAATGATTCATGATTCATGATTCATGATTCATTTCATGATTCATAATTCGATTCAAGATTGTTGATTCATGATTCGATTCATAAATCATGATTCATGATTCAATTCATGATTCATGATTCATGATTCATGATTCAATTCATGATTCATGATTCATGATTCAATTCATGATTCATGATTCGATTCATGATTTTTGATTTATGATTCATGATTCGATTTATGATTCATGATTCATGATTCACTTCATGATTCATGATTCATGATTCATGATTCATGATTCATGATTCAATTCTTGATTCATGATTCATGATTCATGATTCATGATTCAATTTATAATTCATGATTCATGATTCAATTCATGATTCAAGATTCATGATTCGATTCATGATTCGATTCATGATTCATGATTCAATTCATGATTGATGATTCATGATTCGATTCATGATTCAATTCATGATTCATGATTCGATTCATGATTCATGATTCAATTCATGATTCATGATTCATGATTCAATTCATGATTCATGATTCATGATTCAATTCATGATTCAATTTATGATTCATGATTCATGATTCAATTTATGATTCATGATTCATGATTCATGATTCATGATTCAATTCATGATTCATTTCATGATTTATGATTAAATTCATGATTCATGATTCAATTCATGATTCATGATTCAATTCATGATTCATGATTCGATTCATGAATCATGATTCATGATTCATGATTTGATTCATGATTCATGATTCAATTCATGATTCAATTCAAGATTCAATTTATGATTCATGATTCATGATTCATAATTTAATTCATGATTCAATTTATGATTCATGATTCAATTCATGATTCAATTCATGATTCATGATTCATGATTCAATTCATGATTCATGATTCAATTCATGATTCATGATTAAATTCATGATTCATGATTCGATTCATGATTCATGATGCATGATTTAATTCATGATTCATGATTCATGATTCATGATTCAATTCATGATTCATGATTCAATTCATGATTCATAATTCAGGATTCATGATTCAATTCATGATTCATGATTCAATTCATGATTCGAATCCTGATTCAATTCAAGATTCGAATTTTGATTCAATTCATGATTAATGATTGATGAATCAATTCATGATTCATGATTCATGATTCAATTCATGATTCAATTCATGATTCATGATTCATGATTTAATTTATAATTCATGATTCAATTAATGATTTAAGATTCATGATTCGATTCATGATTCATGATTCAATTCACGATTCATGATTCATGTTTCGATTCATGATTCAATTCATGATTCATGATTCGATTCATGATTCATGATTCAATTCATGATTCATAATTCATGATTTATGATTCGATTCATGCTTCATGATTCAATTCATGATTCGATTAATGATTCATGATTCAATTCATGATTCATGATTCATGATTCATGATTCAATTCATGATTCAAGATTTATGATTCAATTCATGATTCATGATTCATGATTCATGATTCATGATTTATTATTCAATTCATGATTCATGATTCAATTCATGATTCATGATTCGATTCATGATTCATGATTCATGATTCAATTCATGATTCATGATTCGATTCATGATTCATGATTCATGATTCATATCATGATTCATGATTCACTTCATGATTTCATGATTCATGATTCATGATTCAATTCATAATTCATGATTCATGATTCATGATTCAATTCATGATTCATGATTCATGATTCAATTCATGATTCATGATTCATGATTCGATTCATGATTCATGATTCATGATTCAATTCATGATTCATGATTCAATTCATGATTCATGATTCAATTCATGATTCATGATTCGATTCATGATTCATGATTCAATTCATGATTCATGATTCATGATTCAATTCATGATTCATGATTCATGATTCAATTCATGATTCAATTCATGACTCATGAATCATGATTCAATTTTATGATTCATGATTCATGATTCATGATTGATGAATTCAATTCATGATTCATGATTCATGATTTATGATTCAATTCATGATTCAATTCATGATTCATGATTCAATTCATGATTCATGATTCATGATTCAATTCATGATTCATGATTCATGATTCATTCATGATTCATGATTCATGATTCAATTCATGATTCAATTTATAATTCATGATTCATGATTTAATTCATGATTCAATTCATGATTCATGATTCAATTCATGATTCAATTCATGATTCATGATTCAATTCATGATTCATGATTCAATTCATGATTCATGATTCGATTCATGATTCATGATTCATGATTCAATTCATGATTTATGATTCATGATTCATGATTCATGATTCATGATTCAATTCATGATTTATGATTCAATTCATGATTCATAATTCATGATTCATGATTCAATTCATGATTCATGATTCAATTCATGATTTATGATTCAATTCATGATTCATAATTCATGATTCATGATTCAATTCATGATTCATGATTCAATTCATGATTCGAATCCTGATTCAATTCATGATTCATGATTCATGATTCAATTCATGATTCATGATTCATGATTCATGATTCAATTCATGATTCATGATTCATGATTCAATTCATGATTCATGATTCAATTCATGATTCATGATTCAATTCATGATTCATGAATCGATTCATGATTCTTGATTCATGATTCATGATTCGATTCATGATTCATGATTCATGATTCAATTCATGATTCATGATTCATGATTCAATTCATGATTCATGATTCATGATTCATGATTCGATTCATGATTCTTGAATCATGATTCTTGATTCGATTCATGATTCATGATTTAATTCATGATTCATGATTCAATTCATGATTCAAGATTCATGATTCGATTCATGATTCATGATTCAATTCATGATTCATGATTCAATTCATGATTCATGATTCAATTCATGATTCATGATTCATGATTCGATTCGTGATTCAATTCATGATTCATGATTCGATTCATGATTCATGATTCAATTAATGATTATGATTCATGATTCAATTCATGATTCATGATTCATGATTCAATTCATGATTCAATTCATGATTCATGATTCAATTTATGATTCAGGATTCATGATTCATGATTCATGATTCAATTCATGATTCATGATTCATGATTCAATTCATGATTCATGATTCAATTCATGATTCATGATTCATGATTTATGATTAAATTCATGATTCAATAATGTGATTCATGATTCATGATTCAATTCATGATTCATGATTCAATTCATGATTCATGATTCATGATTCAATTCATGATTTTTGATTCATGATTCATTTCATGATTCATGATTCGATTCAAGATTGTTGATTCATGATTCGATTCATAAATCATGATTCATGATTCATGAATTATGATTCAATTCATGATTCATGATTCATGATTCAATTCATGATTCAATTCATGATTCATGATTCATGATTTAATTTATAATTCATGATTCAATTAATGATTTAAGATTCATGATTCGATTCATGATTCATGATTCATTTCATGATTCATGATTTCATGTTTCGATTCATGATTCAATTCATGATTCATGATTCGATTCATGATTCAATTTATGATTCTGGATTTAATTCATGATTCATGGATTCATGATTCATGATTCAATTCATGATTTATGATTCGATTAATGATTCATGATTCATGATTCATGATTCATGAATCATGATTCATGATTCATTTCATGATTCATGATTCGATTCAAGATTGTTGATTCATGATTCGATTCATAAATCATGATTCATGATTCAATTCATGATTCATGATTCATGATTCATGATTCAATTCATGATTCATGATTCATGATTCAATTCATGATTCATGATTCGATTCATGATTTTTGATTCATGATTCATGATTCGATTCATGATTCAATGATTCATGATTTACTTCATGATTCATGATTCATGATTCATGATTCATGATTCATGATTCAATTCTTGATTCATGATTCATGATTCATGATTCATGATTCAATTTATAATTCATGATTCATGATTCAATTCATGATTCAAGATTCATGATTCGATTCATGATTCGATTCATGATTCATGATTCAATTCATGATTGATGATTCATGATTCGATTCATGATTCAATTCATGATTCATGATTCATGATTCAATTTATTATTCATGATTCATGATTTAATTCATGATTCATGATTCAATTCATGATTCAATTCATGATTCAATTCATGATTCATGATTCAATTCATGATTCAATTCATGATTCATGATTCATGATTCAATTCATGAGTCATGATTCATGGTTCAATTTATGATTCATGATTCATGATTCATGATTCAATTCATGATTCAATTTATGATTCTGGATTTAATTCATGATTCATGATTCATGAATTCATGATTCAATTCATGATTCATGATTCGATTAATGATTCAATTCATGATTCATGATTCATGATTCAATTCATGAGTCATGATTCATGGTTCAATTTATGATTCAGGATTCATGATTCATGATTCAATTCATGATTCAATTTATGATTCTGGATTTAATTCATGATTCATGATTCATGATTCATGATTCAATTCATGATTCATGATTCATGATTCGATTAATGATTCATGATTCATGATTCATGATTCATGATTCATTTCATGATTCATGATTCGATTCAAGATTGTTGATTCATGATTCGATTCATAAATCATGATTCATGATTCAATTCATGATTCATGATTCATGATTCATGATTCAATTCATGATTCATGATTCATGATTCAATTCATGATTCATGATTCGATTCATGATTTTTGATTCATGATTCATGATTCGATTTATGATTCATGATTCATGATTCACTTCATAATTCATGATTCATGATTCATGATTCATGATTCATGATTCAATTCTTGATTCATGATTCATGATTCATGATTCAATTTATAATTCATGATTCATGATTCAATTCATGATTCAAGATTCATGATTCGATTCATGATTCGATTCATGATTCATGATTTAATTTATAATTCATGATTCAATTAATGATTTAAGATTCATGATTCGATTCATGATTCATGATTCAATTCATGATTCATGATTCATATTTCGATTCATGATTCAATTCATGATTCATGATTCGATTCATGATTCATGATTCAATTCATGATTCATAATTCATGATTTATGATTCGATTCATGCTTCATGATTCAATTCATGATTCGATTCATGATTCATGATTCAATTCAGGATTCATGATTCATGATTCATGATTCAATTCATGATTCAAGATTTACGATTCAATTCATGATTCATGATTCATGATTCATGATTCATGATTTATTATTCAATTCATGATTCATGATTCAATTCATGATTCAAGATTTATGATTCAATTCATGATTCATGATTCATGATTTATTATTCAATTCATGATTCATGATTGAATTCATGATTCATGAGTCGATTCATGATTCATGATTCATGATTCAATTCATGATTCATGATTCGATTCATGATTCATGATTCATGATTCATATCATGATTCATGATTCATGATTCATGATTCAATTCATGATTCATGATACATGATTCAATTCATGATTCATGATTTAATTCATGAATTATGATTCGATTCATGATTCATGATTCATGATTCAATTCATGATTCATGATTCAATTCATGATACATAATTCATGATTCATGGTTCAATTCATGATTCATGATTCAATTCATGATTCATAATTCATGATTCATGATTGAATTCATGATTCATGATTCAAGATTCATGATTCGATTCATGATTCTTGATTCATGATTCATGGTTCGATTCATGATTCATGATTCAATTCATGATTCATGATTCATGATTCATGATTCAATTCATGATTCATGATTCATAATTCATGATTCATGATTCAATTCATAATTCATGATTCATGATTCATGATTCGATTCATGATTCTTGACTCATGATTCATGATTAATGATTCAATTCATGATTCATTGTTCAATTTATGATTCATGATTCATGATTCATGATTCAATTCATGATTCAATTATGATTCTGGATTTAATTCATGATTCATGATTCATGATTCATGATTCAATTCATGATTCATGATTCGATTAATGATTCATGATTCATGATTCATGATTCATGATTCATGATTCATTTCATGATTCATGATTCGATTCAAGATTGTTGATTCATGATTCGATTCATAAATCATGATTCATGATTCAATTCATGATTCATGATTCATGATTCATGATTCAATTCATGATTCATGATTCATGATTCAATTCATGATTCATGATTCGATTCATGATTTTTGATTCATGATTCATGATTCGATTCATGATTCATGATTCATGATTCACTTCATGATTCATGATTCATGATTCATGATTCAATTCTTGATTCATGATTCATGATTCATGATTCATCATTCAATTTATAATTCATGATTCATGATTCAATTCATGATTCAAGATTCATGATTCGATTCATGATTCGATTCATGATTCATGATTCAATTCATGATTCATGATTCATGATTCGATTCATGATTCAATTCATGATTCATGATTCGATTCATGATTCATGATTCAATTCATGATTCATGATTCATGATTCAATTCATGATTTCATGATTCATGGTTCAATTTATGATTCATGATTCATGGTTCAATTTATGATTCATGATTCATGATTCATGATTCAATTCATGATTCAATTTATGATTCTGGATTTAATTCATGATTCATGATTCATGATTCATGATTCAATTCATGATTCATGATTCATGATTCGATTAATGATTCAATTTATGATTCTGGATTTAATTCATGATTCATGATTCATGATTCATGATTCAATTCATGATTCATGTTTCGATTAATGATTCATGATTCATGATTCATGATTCATTTCATGATTCATAATTCGATTCAAGATTGTTGATTCATGATTCGATTCATAAATCATGATTCATGATTCAATTCATGATTCATGATTCATGATTCATGATTCAATTCATGATTCATGATTCATGATTCAATTCATGATTCATGATTCGATTCATGATTTTTGATTTATGATTCATGATTCGATTTATGATTCATGATTCATGATTCACTTCATGATTCATGATTCATGATCAGATTCATGATTCATGATTCATGATTCAATTCTTGATTCATGATTCATGATTCATGATTCATGATTCAATTATATAATTCATGATTCATGATTCATTCATGATTCAAGATTCATGATTCGATTCATGATTCGATTCATGATTCATGATTCAATTCATGATTGATGATTCATGATTCGATTCATGATTCAATTCATGATTCATGATTCGATTCATGATTCATGATTCAATTCATGATTCATGATTCATGATTCAATTCATGATTCATGATTCATGATTCAATTCATGATTCAATTTATGATTCATGATTCATGATTCAATTTATGATTCATGATTCATGATTCATGATTCATGATTCAATTCATGATTCATTTCATGATTTATGATTAAATTCATGATTCATGATTCAATTCATGATTCATGATTCAATTCATGATTCATGATTCGATTCATGAATCTGATTCATGATTCATGATTTGATTCATGATTCATGATTCAATTCATGATTCAATTCAAGATTCAATTTATGATTCATGATTCATGATTCATAATTTAATTCATGATTCAATTTATGATTCATGATTCAATTCATGATTCAATTCATGATTCATGATTCATGATTCAATTCATGATTCATGATTCAATTCATGATTCATGATTAAATTCATGATTCATGATTCGATTCATGATTCATGATGCATGATTTAATTCATGATTCATGATTCATGATTCATGATTCAATTCATGATTCATGATTCAATTCATGATTCATAATTCAGGATTCATGATTCAATTCATGATTCATGATTCAATTCATGATTCGAATCCTGATTCAATTCAAGATTCGAATTTTGATTCAATTCATGATTAATGATTGATGAATCAATTCATGATTCATGATTCATGATTCAATTCATGATTCAATTCATGATTCATGATTCATGATTTAATTTATAATTCATGATTCAATTAATGATTTAAGATTCATGATTCGATTCATGATTCATGATTCAATTCACGATTCATGATTCATGTTTCGATTCATGATTCAATTCATGATTCATGATTCGATTCATGATTCATGATTCAATTCATGATTCATAATTCATGATTTATGATTCGATTCATGCTTCATGATTCAATTCATGATTCGATTAATGATTCATGATTCAATTCATGATTCATGATTCATGATTCATGATTCAATTCATGATTCAAGATTTATGATTCAATTCATGATTCATGATTCATGATTCATGATTCATGATTTATTATTCAATTCATGATTCATGATTCAATTCATGATTCATGATTCGATTCATGATTCATGATTCATGATTCAATTCATGATTCATGATTCGATTCATGATTCATGATTCATGATTCATATCATGATTCATGATTCGATTCATGATTCATGATTCATGATTCATATCATGATTCATGATTCATGATTCATGATTCAATTCATGAATCATGATACATGATTCAATTCATGATTCATAATTTAATTCATGAATTATGATTCGATTCATGATTCATGATTCATGATTCAATTCATGATTCATGATTTAATTCATGATACATAATTCATGATTCATGGTTCAATTCATGATTCATGATTCAATTCATGATTCATAATTCATGATTCATGATTGAATTCATGATTCATGATTCAAGATTCATGATTCGATTCATGATTCTTGATTCATGATTCATGATTCGATTCATGATTCATGATTCATGATTCAATTCATGATTCATGATTCATGATTCATGATTCAATTCATGATTCATGATTCATAATTCATGATTCATGATTCGATTCATGATTCTTGACTCATGATTTATGATTCATGATTCAATTCATGATTCATGATTCATTGTTCAATTTATGATTCATAATTCATGATTCATGGTTCAATTCATGATTCATGATTCAATTCATGATTCATAATTCATGATTCATGATTGAATTCATGATTCATGATTCAAGATTCATGATTCGATTCATGATTCTTGATTCATGATTCATGATTCGATTCATGATTCATGATTCAATTCATGATTCATGATTCATGATTCATGATTCAATTCATGATTCATGATTCATAATTCATGATTCATGATTCAATTCATAATTCATGATTCATGATTCATGATTCGATTCATGATTCTTGACTCATGATTCATGATTAATGATTCAATTCATGATTCATGATTCATTGTTCAATTTATGATTCATGATTCATGATTCATGATTCAATTCATGATTCAATTTATGATTCTGGATTTAATTCATGATTCATGATTCATGATTCATGATTCAATTCATGATTCATGATTCGATTAATGATTCATGATTCATGATTCATGATTCATGATTCATGATTCATTTCATGATTCATGATTCGATTCAAGATTGTTGATTCATGATTCGATTCATAAATCATGATTCATGATTCAATTCATGATTCATGATTCATGATTCATGATTCAATTCATGATTCATGATTCAATTCATGATTCATGATTCGATTCATGATTTTTGATTCATGATTCATGATTCGATTCATGATTCATGATTCATGATTCACTTCATGATTCATGATTCATGATTCATGATTCATGATTCAATTCTTGATTCATGATTCATGATTCATGATTCATGATTCAATTTATAATTCATGATTCATGATTCAATTCATGATTCAAGATTCATGATTCGATTCATGATTCGATTCATGATTCATGATTCAATTCATGATTGATGATTCATGATTCGATTCATGATTCAATTCATGATTCATGATTCGATTCATGATTCATGATTCAATTCATGATTCATGATTCAATTCATGATTCATGATTCATGGTTCAATTATGATTCATGATTCATGGTTCAATTTATGATTCATGATTCATGATTCATGATTCAATTCATGATTCAATTTATGATTCTGGATTTAATTCATGATTCATGATTCATGATTCATGATTCAATTCATGATTCATGATTCATGATTCGATTAATGATTCAATTTATGATTCTGGATTTAATTCATGATTCATGATTCATGATTCATGATTCAATTCATGATTCATGATTCATGATTCGATTAATGATTCATGATTCATGATTCATGATTCATTTCATGATTCATAATTCGATTCAAGATTGTTGATTCATGATTCGATTCATAAATCATGATTCATGATTCAATTCATGATTCATGATTCATGATTCATGATTCAATTCATGATTCATGATTCATGATTCAATTCATGATTCATGATTCGATTCATGATTTTTGATTTATGATTCATGATTCGATTTATGATTCATGATTCATGATTCACTTCATGATTCATGATTCATGATTCATGATTCATGATTCAATTTATAATTCATGATTCATGATTCAATTCATGATTCAAGATTCATGATTCGATTCATGATTCGATTCATGATTCATGATTCAATTCATGATTGATGATTCATGATTCGATTCATATTGATTCAATTCATGATTCATGATTCGATTCATGATTCATGATTCAATTCATGATTCATGATTCATGATTCAATTCATGATTCATGATTCATGATTCAATTCATGATTCAATTTATGATTCATGATTCAATTTATGATTCATGATTCATGATTCATGATTCATGATTCATGATTCAATTCATGATTCATTTCATGATTTATGATTAAATTCATGATTCATGATTCAATTCATGATTCATGATTCAATTCATGATTCATGATTCGATTCATGATTCATGATTCAATTCATGATTCATAATTCATGATTTATGATTCGATTCATGCTTCATGATTCAATTCATGATTCGATTAATGATTCATGATTCAATTCATGATTCATGATTCATGATTCATGATTCAATTCATGATTCAAGATTTATGATTCAATTCATGATTCATGATTCATGATTCATGATTCATGATTTATTATTCAATTCATGATTCATGATTCAATTCATGATTCATGATTCGATTCATGATTCATGATTCATGATTCAATTCATGATTCATGATTCGATTCATGATTCATGATTCATGATTCATATCATGATTCATGATTCGATTCATGATTCATGATTCATGATTCATATCATGATTCATGATTCATGATTCATGATTCAATTCATGATTCATGATACATGATTCAATTCATGATTCATAATTTAATTCATGAATTATGATTCGATTCATGATTCATGATTCATGATTCAATTCATGATTCATGATTTAATTCATGATACATAATTCATGATTCATGGTTCAATTCATGATTCATGATTCAATTCATGATTCATAATTCATGATTCATGATTGAATTCATGATTCATGATTCAAGATTCATGATTCGATTCATGATTCTTGATTCATGATTCATGATTCGATTCATGATTCATGATTCATGATTCAATTCATGATTCATGATTCAATTCATGATTCATGATTCATAATTCATGATTCATGATTCGATTCATGATTCTTGACTCATGATTTATGATTCATGATTCAATTCATGATTCATGATTCATTGTTCAATTTATGATTCATGATTCATGATTCATGATTCAATTCATGATTCAATTTATGATTCTGGATTTAATTCATGATTCATGATTCATGATTCATGATTCAATTCATGATTCATGATTCGATTCATGATTCATGATTCATGATTCATGATTCATGATTCATTTCATGATTCATGATTCGATTCAAGATTGTTGATTCATGATTCGATTCATAAATCATGATTCATGATTCAATTCATGATTCATGATTCATGATTCATGATTCAATTCATGATTCATGATTCATGATTCAATTCATGATTCATGATTCGATTCATGATTTTTGATTCATGATTCATGATTCGATTCATGATTCATGATTCATGATTCATGATTCATGATTCATGATTCAATTCTTGATTCATGATTCATGATTCATGATTCATGATTCAATTTATAATTCATGATTCATGATTCAATTCATGATTCAAGATTCATGATTCGATTCATGATTCGATTCATGATTCATGATTCAATTCATGATTGATGATTCGATTCATGATTCATGATTCAATTCATGATTCATGATTCATGATTCAATTCATGATTCATGATTCAATTCATGATTCAATTCATGATTCATGATTCAATTCATGATTCAATTCATGATTCATGATTCATGATTCAATTCATGATTCATGATTCATGGTTCAATTTATGATTCATGATTCATGATTCATGATTCAATTCATGATTCAATTTATGATTCTGGATTTAATTCATGATTCATGATTCATGATTCATGATTCAAGTCATGATTCATGATTCATGATTCAATTCATGATTCATGATTCGATTCATGATTTTTGATTCATGATTCATGATTCGATTCATGATTCATGATTCATGATTCAATTCATGATTCAAGATTCATGATTCGATTCATGATTCGATTCATGATTCATGATTCAATTCATGATTGATGATTCGATTCATGATTCATGATTCAATTCATGATTCATGATTCATGATTCAATTCATGATTCATGATTCATGATTCAATTCATGATTCAATTCATGATTCATGATTCAATTCATGATTCAATTCATGATTCATGATTCAATTCATGATTCATGATTCATGGTTCAATTTATGATTCATGATTCATGATTCATGATTCAATTCATGATTCAATTTATGATTCTGGAATTAATTCATGATTCATGATTCATGATTCATGATTCAATTCATGATTCATGATTCATGATTCGATTAATGATTCATGATTCATGATTCATGATTCATGATTCAATTCATGATTCATGATTCATGATTCATGATTCAATTCATGATTCATGATTCATGATTCAATTCATGATTCATGATTCGATTCATGATTTTTGATTCATGATTCATGATTCGATTCATGATTCATGATTCATGATTCACTTCATGATTCATGATTCATGATTCAATTCTTGATTCATGATTCATGATTCATGATTCATGATTCAATTTATAATTCATGATTCATGATTCATGATTCATGATTCAATTTATAATTCATGATTCATGATTCAATTCATGATTCAAGATTCATGATTCGATTCATGATTCGATTCATGATTGATGATTCAATTCATGATTGATGATTCATGATTCGATTCATGATTCAATTCATGATTCATGATTCGATTCATGATTCATGATTCAATTCATGATTCATGATTCATGATTCAATTCATGATTCATGATTCATGATTCAATTCATGATTCAATTCATGATTCATGATTCATGATTCAATTTATGATTCATGATTCATGATTCAATTCATGATTCAATTTATGATTCATGATTCATGATTCATAATTTAATTCATGATTCAATTTATGATTCATGATTCAATTCATGATTCAATTCATGATTCATGATTCATGATTCAATTCATGATTCATGATTAAATTCATGATTCATGATTCGATTCATGATTCATGATGCATGATTCAATTCATGATTCATGATTCATGATTCATGATTCATGATTCAATTCATGATTCATAATTCAGGATTCATGATTCAATTCATGATTCATGATTCAATTCATGATTCATGATTCAATTCATGATTCTAATCCTGATTCAATTCAAGATTCGAATTCTGATTCAATTCATGATTAATGATTGATGAATCAATTCATGATTCAAGATTCAATTCATGATTCATGATTCATGTTTCGATTCATGATTCAATTCATGATTCATGATTCGATTCATGATTCATTATTCAATTCATGATTCATGATTCGATTCATGATTCATGATTCGTGATTCATGATTCATGATTCGTGATTCAATTCATGATTCATGATTCAATCCATGATTCATGATTCATGATTCATGATTCAATTCATGATTCATGATTCATGATTCAATTCATGATTCATGATTCATGATTCATGATTCAATTCATGATTCATGATTCATGATTCATGATTCAATTCATAATTCATGATTCATGATTCATGATTCGATTCATGATTCATGATTCATGATTCGATTCATGATTCATGATTCATGATTCAATTCATGATTCATGATTCATGACTCAATTCATGATTCATGATTCATGATTCGATTAATGATTCACGATTCATGATTCATGATTCATGATTCATTTCATGATTCATGATTCGATTCAAGATTCTTGATTCATGATTCGATTCATAAATCATGATTCATGATTCAATTCATGATTCATGATTCATGATTCATGATTCAATTCATGATTGATGATTCATGATTCATGATTCATGATTCGATTCATGATTCATGATTCATGATTCATGATTCATGATTCATGATTCATGATTCAATTAAGATTCATGATTCATGATTCAATTCATGATTCATGATTCATGATTCAATTCATGATGCAATTCATCATTCATGATTCATAATTTAATTTATAATTCATGATTCAATTCATGATTTAAGATTCATGATTCGATTCATGATTCATGATTCAATTCATGATTCATGATTCATGTTTCGATTCATGATTCAATTCATGATTCATGATTCGATTCATGATTCATTATTCAATTCATGATTTATGATTCGATTCATAATTCATGATTCGTTATTCAATTCATGATTCATGATTCAATCCATGATTCATGATTCATGATTCATGATTCAATTCATGATTCATGATTCATGATTCAATTCATGATTCAATTCATGATTCATAATACATGATTCAATTCATGATTCATGATTCAATTCATGAATTATGATTCGATTCATGATTCATGATTCATGATTCAATTTATGATTCATGATTCAATTCATGATTCATAATTCATGATTCATGATTCAATTCATGATTCATAATTCATGATTCATGATTCAATTCATAACTCATGATTCATGATTCATGATTCATGATTCATGATTCAATTCATGATTCATGATTCGATTCATGATTCTTGATTCATGATTCATAATTCATGATTCATGATTCATGATTCGATTCATGATTCTTGACTCATGATTCATGATTCAATTCATGATGCATGATTCATGGTTCAATTTATGATTCATGATTCATGATTCATGATTCAATTCATGATTCAATTTATGATTCTGGATTTAATTCATGATTCATGATTCATGATTCGATTAATGATTCATGATTCATGATTCATGATTCATGATTCATTTCATGATTCATGATTCATGATTCAATTCATGATTCATGATTCATGATTCATGATTCAATTCATGTTTCATGATTCATGATTCGATTCATGATTCATGATTCATGATTCAATTCATGATTCGATTCATGATTCAATTCATGATTCATGATTCAAATCATGATTCATGATTCATGATTCATGATTCAATTTATGATTCATGATTCATGATTCAATTCATGATTCAATTCATGATTCATGATTCAATTCATGATTCATGGTTCAATTTATGATTCATGATTCATGATTCATGATTCATTTCATGATTCAATTTATGATTCTGGATTTAATTCATGATTCATGATTCATGATTCATGATTCAATTCATGATTCATGATTCATGATTCAATTCATGATTCATGATTCAATTCATGATACATAATTCATGATTCATGGTTCAATTCATGATTCATGATTCAATTCATGATTCATAATTCATGATTCATTGTTGAATTCATGATTCATGATTCAAGATTCATGATTCGATTCATGATTCTTGATTCATGATTCATGATTCGATTCATGATTCATGATTCATGATTCAATTCATGATTCATGATTCATGATTCAATTCATGATTCATGATTCATGATTCAATTCATGATTCATGATTCATGATTCATGATTCAATTCATAATTCATGATTCATGATTCATGATTCGATTCATGATTCTTGACTCATGATTCATGATTCAATTCATGATTCATGATTCATGGTTCAATTTATGATTCATGATTCATGATTCATGATTCAATTCATGATTCAATTTATGATTCTGGATTTAATTCATGATTCATGATTCATGATTCATGATTCAATTCATGATTCATGATTCATGATTCGATTAATGATTCATGATTCATGATTCATGATTCATGATTCATTTCATGATTCATGATTCATGATTCAATTCATGATTCATGATTCATGATTCATGATTCAATTCATGTTTCATGATTCATGATTCGATTCATGATTCATGATTCATGATTCAATTCATGATTCGATTCATGATTCATGATTCATGATTCATGATTCAAATCATGATTCATGATTCATGATTCAATTCATGATTCATGATTCATGATTCAATTCATGATTCAATTCATGATTCATGATTCATGATTCAATTCATGATTCATGATTCATGGTTCAATTTATGATTCATGATTCATGATTCATGATTCATTTCATGATTCAATTTATGATTCTGGATTTAATTCATGATTCATGATTCATGATTCATGATTCAATTTATGATTCATGATTCATGATTCGATTAATGATTCATGATTCATGATTCATGATTCATGATTCATTTCATGATTCATGATTCGATTCAAGATTGTTGATTCATGATTCGATTCATAAATCATGATTCATGATTCAATTCATGATTCATGATTCAATTCATGATTCATGATTCATGATTCAATTCATGATTCATGATTCGATTCATGATTCATGATTCATGATTCACTTCATGATTCATGATTCATGATTCATGATTCATGATTCAATTCTTGATTCATGATTCATGATTCATGATTCATGATTCAATTTATAATTCATGATTCATGATTCAATTCATGATTGATGATTCATGATTCGATTCATGATTCATGATTCATGATTCACTTCATGATTCATGATTCATGATTCATGATTCATGATTCAATTCTTGATTCATGATTCATGATTCATGATTCATGATTCAATTTATAATTCATGATTCATGATTCAATTCATGATTCAAGATTCATGATTCGATTCATGATTCGATTCATGATTCATGATTCGATTCATGATTCATGATTCAATTCATGATTCATGATTCATGATTCATTTCATGATTCATGATTCATGATTCAATTCATGATTCAATTCATGATTCATGATTCATGATTCAATTTATGATTCATGATTCATGATTCATGATTCATGATTCATGATTCAATTCATGATTCAATTCATGATTCATGATTAAATTCATGATTTATGATTCAATTCATGATTCATGATTCATGATTCAATTCATGATTCATGATTCGATTCATGAATCATGATTCATGATTCATGATTCGATTCATGATTCATGATTCGATTCATGATTCATGATTCGATTCATGATTCATGATTCAATTCATGATTCAATTTATGATTCATGATTCATGATTCATAATTTAATTCATGATTTAATTTATGATTCATGATTCAATTCATGATTCAATTCATGATTCATGATTCATGATTCAATTCATGATTCATGATTCAATTCATGATTCATGATTCAATTCATGATTCATGATTAAATTCATGATTCATGATTCGATTCATGATTCATGATGCATGATTCAATTCATGATTCATGATTCATGATTCATGATTCATGATTCATGATTCATGATTCAATTCATGATTCATGATTCAATTCATGATTCATAATTCAGGATTCATGATTCAATTCATGATTCATGATTCAATTCATGATTCGAATCCTGATTCAATTCAAGATTCGAATTCTGATTCAATTCATGATTAATGATTGATGAATCAATTCATGATTCATGATTCATGATTCAATTCATGATTCATGATTCATGATTCAATTCATGATTCATGATTCATGATTCATGATTCAATTCATGATTGATGATTCATGATTCATGATTCATGATTCGATTCATGATTCATGATTCATGATTCATGATTCATGATTCAATTTATGATTCATGATTCATGATTCAATTCATGATTCATGATTCATGATTCAATTCATGATTCAATTCATGATTCATGATTCATGATTTAATTTATAATTCATGATTCAATTCATGATTTAAGATTAATGATTCGATTCATGATTCATGATTCAATTCATGATTCATGATTCATGTTTCGATTCATGATTCAATTCATGATTCATGATTCGATTCATGATTCATTATTCAATTCATGATTCATGATTCGATTCATGATTCATGATTCGTGATTCAATTCATGATTCATGATTCAATCCATAATTCATGATTCATGATTCATGATTCAATTCATGATTCATGATTCATTAATCAATTCATGATTCAATTCATGATTCATAATACATGATACAATTCATGATTCATGATTCAATTCATGAATTATGATTCGATTCATGATTCATGATTCATGATTCAATTTATGATTCATGATTCAATTCATGATTCATAATTCATGATTCATGATTCAATTCATGATTCATGATTCAATTCATGATTCATAATTCATGATTCATGATTGAATTCATGATTCATGATTCAAGATTCATGATTCGATTCATGATTCTTGATTCATGATTCATGATTCGATTCATGATTCATGATTCATGATTCAATTCATGATTCATGATTCATGATTCATGATTCAATTCATGATTCATGATTCATGATTCATGATTCATGATTCATGATTCATGATTCAATTCATAATTCATGATTCATGATTCATGATTCATGATTCGATTCATGATTCATGATTCATGATTCAATTCATGATTCATGATTCATGATTCAATTCATGATTCATGATTCATGATTCGATTAATGATTCACGATTCATGATTCATGATTCATGATTCATTTCATGATTCATGATTCGATTCAAGATTCTTGTTTTATGATTCGATTCATAAATCATGATTCATGATTCAATTCATGATTCATGATTCATGATTCATGATTCAATTCATGATTCATGATTCATGATTCGATTCATGATTTTTGATTCATGATTCATGATTCGATTCATGATTCATGATTCATGATTCATGATTCGATTAATGATTCATGATTCATGATTCATGATTCATTTCATGATTCATGATTCGATTCAAGATTCTTGATTCATGATTCGATTCGTAAATCATGATTCATGATTCAATTCATGATTCATGATTCATGATTCATGATTCAATTCCTGATTCATGATTCATGATTCATGATTCAATTCATGATTCATGATTCATGATTCAAGTCATGATTCAATTCATGATTCATGATACATGATTCAATTCATGATTCATGATTCAATTCATGAATTATGATTCGATTCATGATTCATGATTCATGATTCAATTTATGATTCATGATTCAATTCATGATTCATAATTCATGATTCATGATTCAATTCATGATTCATGATTCATGGTTCAATTCATGATTCATGATTCATGATTCAATTCATGATTCAATTTATGATTCTGGATTCATGATTTTTGATTCATGATTCATGATTTGAGTCATGATTCATGATTCATGATTCAATTCATGATTCATGATTCATAATTCATGATTCAATTCATGATTCATGATTCATGGTTCAATTCATGATTCATGATTCATGATTCATGATTCAATTCATGATTCAATTTATGATTCTGGATTCATGATTTTTGATTCATGATTCATGATTCGAGTCATGATTCATGATTCGATTAATGATTCATGATTCATGATTCAATTCATAATTCATGATTCATGATTCATGATTCGATTCATGATTCTTGACTCATGATTCATGATTCGATTCATGATTCATGATTCATGATTCAATTCATGATTCATGATTCATGGTTCAATTTATGATTCATGATTCATGATTCATGATTCAATTCATGATTCAATTTATGATTCTGGATTTAATTCATGATTCATGATTCATGATTCATGATTCAATTCATGATTCATGATTCATGATTCGATTAATGATTCATGATTCATGATTCATGATTCATGATTCATTTCATGATTCATGATTTGATTCAAGATTCTTGATTTATGATTCGATTCATAAATCATGATTCATGATTCAATTCATGATTCATGATTCATGATTCATGATTCAATTCATGATTCATAATTCATGATTCGATTCATGATTTTTGATTCATGATTCATGATTCGTTTCATGATTCATGATTTATGATTCATGATTCGATTAATGATTCATGATTCATGATTCATGATTTATTTCATGATTCATGATTCGATTCAAGATTCTTGATTCATGATTCGATTCATAAATCATGATTCATGATTCAATTCATGATTCATGATTCATGATTCAATTCATGATTCATGATTCATGATTCGATTCATGATTTTTGATTCATGATTCATGATTCGATTCATAATTCATGATTCATGATTCACTTCATGATTCATGATTCATGATTCATGATTCAATTCTTGATTCATGATTCATGATTCATGATTCATGATTCAATTCATAATTCATGATTCATGATTCAATTCATGATTCAAGATTCATAATTCGATTCATGATTCATGATTCGATTCATGATTTATGATTCAATTCATGATTCATGATTCGATTCATGATTCAATTCATGATTCATGATTCGATTCATGATTCATGATTCAATTCATGATTCATGATTCATGATTCAATTCATGATTCATGATTCATGATTCAATTCGTGATTCATGATTCATGATTCAATTTATGATTCATGATTCATGATTCATGATTCATGATTCAATTCATGATTCAATTCATGATTCATGATTCAATTCATGATTCATGATTCAATTCATGATTCATGATTCGATTCATGAATCATGATTCATGATTCAATTCATGATTCATGATTCGTGATTCGATTCATGATTCATGATTCAATTCATGATTCAATATATGATTCATGATTCATGATTCATAATTTAATTTATGATTCAATTTATGATTCATGATTCAATTCATGATTCAATTCATGATTCATGATTCATGATTCAATTCATGATTCATGATTCAATTCATGATTCATGATTAAATTCATGATTCATGATTCGATTCATGATTCATGATGCATGATTCAATTCATGATTCATGATTCATGATTCATGATTCATGATTGAATTCATGATTCATGATTCAATTCATGATTCATAATTCAGGATTCATGATTCAATTCATGATTCATGATTCAATTCATGATTCATGATTCAATTTATGAATCGAATCCTGATTCAATTCAAGATTCGAATCCTGATTCAATTCAAGATTAATGATTCATGATTCAATTCATGATTCATGATTCATGATTCAATTCATGATTCATGATTCAAGATTCATGATTCATGATTCGATTCATGATTCAATTCATGATTAATGATTCATGATTCATGATTCAATTCATGATTCTAGATTCATGATTCAATTCATGATTCATGATTCATGATTCAATTCATGATTCATGATTCAAGATTCATGATTCATGATTCGATTCATGATTCAATTCATGATTAATGATTCATGATTCATGATTCAATTCATGATTCTAGATTCATGATTCAATTCATGATTCATGATTCAATTCATGATTCAAGATTCATGATTCGATTCTTGATTCATGATTCAATCATGATTCATGATTCAATTCATTATTCAATTCATGATTCATGATTCGATTCATGATTCATGATTCAATTCATGATTCATGATTCATGATTCAATTCATGATTCATGATTCATGATTCAATTCATGATTCAATTCATGATTCATGATTCATGATTCAATTCATGATTCATGATTCATGATTCATGATTCATGATTGAATTCTTGATTCATGATTGCTGAATTCAATTCATGATTCATGATTCATGATTTATGATTCAATTCATGATTCAATTCATGATTCATGATTCAATTCATGATTCATGATTCAATTCATGATTCATGATTCATGATTCAATTCATGATTCATGATTCGATTCATGAATCATGATTCATGATTCAATTCATGATTCATGAATCATGATTCAATTCATGATTCATGATTCATGATTCAATTCATGATTCAATTTATGATTCATGATTCATGATTCATAATTTAATTAATGATTCAATTTATGATTCATGATTAAATTCATGATTCAATTCATGATTCATGATTCAATTCATGATTCATGATTCAATTCATGATTCATGATTAAATTCATGATTCATGATGCATGGTTCAATTCATGATTCATGATTCATGATTCATGATTCATGATTCAATTCATGATTCATGATTTAATTCATGATTCATAATTCATGATTCATGATTCAATTCATGACTCATGATTCAATTCATGATTTGAATCCTGATTCAATTAATGATTCGAATCCTGATTCAATTCATGATTCATGATTCAAATTATGATTCATGATTCATGATTCAATTCATGATTCATGATTCATGATTCATGATTCATGAGTCAATTCATGATTCATGATTCATGATTCAATTATGATTCATGATTCATGATTCAATTCATGATCTTGATTCATGATTCATGATTCAATTCATGATTCATGATTCATGATTCATGATTCAATTCATAATTCATGATTCATGATTCATGATTCATGATTCAATTCATAATTCATGATTAATGATTCATGATTCAATTCATGATTTATGATTCATGATTTATGATTCATGATTCATGATTCATGATTCAATTCATGATTCATGATTCAATTCATGATTCATGATTTATGATTCGGTTCATGATTCATGATTCATGATTCATGATTCAATTCATGATTCATGATTCAATTCATGATTCATGATTCATGATTCATGATTCAATTCATGATTCATGATTCATGATTCAATTCATGATTCATGATTCATGATTCATGATTCGATTCATGATTCATGATCATGATTCAATTCATGATTCATGATTCAAGATTCATGAGTCATGATTCGATTCATGATTCATGATTCAATTAATGATTAATGATTCATGATTCAATTCATGATTCATGATTCAATTCATGATTCAATTCATGATTCAATCATGATTCATGATTCGATTCATGATTCATGATTCATGATTCAATTCATGATTCATGATTCATGATTCGATTCATGATTCATGATTCATTTCATGATTCATGATTCATGATTCAATTCATGATTCATAATTCATGATTCATGATTCATGATTCATGATTCATGATTCAATTCATGATTCATGAATCATGATTCGATTCATGATTCATGATTCATGATTCAATTCATGATTCATGATTCATGATTCAATTCATGATTCAATTCATGATTCATAATTCAGGATTCATGATTCATGATTTATGATTCGATTCATGATTCATGATTCATGATTCATGATTCAATTCATGATTCATGATTCAATTCATGATTCATGATTAAATTCATGATTCATGATTCGATTCATGATTGAATTCATGATTCATGATTGAATTCATGATTCATAATTCAGGATTCATGATTCAATTCATGATTCATGATTCAATTCATGATTCATGATTCAATTCATGATTCGAATCCTGATTCAATTCAAGATTCGAATCCTGATTCAATTCAAGATTAATGATTCATAATTCATGATTCATGATTCATGATTCATGATTTAATTAATGATTCATGATTCATGATTCATGATTCATGATTCAATTCATAATTCATGATTAATGATTCATGATTCAATTCATGATTTATGATTCATGATTCATGATTCATGATTCATGACTCAATTCATGATTCATGATTCATGATTCAATTCATGATTCATGATTCATGATTTATAATTCGATTCATGATTCATGATTCATGATTCAATTCATGATTCATGATTCAATTCTTGATTCATGATTCATGAATCATGATTCATGATTCAATTCATGATTCATGATTCATGATTCAAGTCATGATTCATGATTCATGATTCAATTCATGATTCATGATTCAAGATTCATGATTCATGATTCGATTCATGATTCAATTCATGATTAATGATTCATGATTCATGATTCATGATTCAATTCATGATTCTTGATTCATGATTCATGATTCGATTCATGATTCTAGATTCATGATTCAATTCATGATTCATGATTCAATTCATGATTCAAGATTCATGATTCGATTCATGATTCATGATTCGATTCTTGATTCATGATTCAATTCATGATTCATGATTAATTCATTATTCAATTCATGATTCATGATTCGATTCATGATTCATGATTCAATTCATGATTCATGATTCATGATTCAATTCATGATTCATGATTCAATTCATGATTCAATTCATGATTCATGATTCAATTCATGATTCATGATTTATGATTCATGATTCATGATTGAATTCATGATTGAATTCATGATTCATGATTGCTGAATTCAATTCATGATTCATGATTCATGATTTATGATTCAATTCATGATTCAATTCATGATTCATGATTCAATTCATGATTCATGATTCAATTCATGATTTATGATTCATGATTCAATTCATGATTCATGATTCGATTCATGAATCATGATTCATGATTCAATTCATGATCATGAATCATGATTCAATTCATGATTCATGATTCATGATTCAATTCATGATTCAATTTATGATTCATGATTCATGATTCATAATTTAATTCATGATTCAATTTATGATTCATGATTAAATTCATGATTCATGATTCGATTCATGATTCATGATGCATGATTCAATTCATGATTCATGATTCATGATTCATGATTCATGATTCAATTCATGATTCATGATTCAATTCATGATTCATAATTCATGATTCATGATTCAATTCATGACTCATGATTCAATTCATGATTTGAATCCTGATTCAATTCATGATTCGAATCCTGATTCAATTCATGATTCATGATTCAATTCATGATTCATGATTCATGATTCATGATTCAATTCATGATTCTTGATTCATGATTCATGATTCAATTCATGATTCATGATTCATGATTCATGATTCAATTCATGATTCATGATTCATGATTCATGATTCATGATTCAATTCATAATTCATGATTCATCATTTATGATTCATGATTCATGATTCAATTCATAATTCATGATTAATGATTCATGATTCAATTCATGATTTATGATTCATGATTTATGATTCATGATTCATGATTCATGATTCAATTCATGATTCATGATTCAATTCATGATTCATGATTCATGATTTATGATTCGATTCATGATTCATGATTCATGATTCATGATTCAATTCATGATTCAATTCATGATTCATGATTCATGATTCAATTCATGATTCATGATTCATGATTCGATTCATGATTCATGATTCATGATTCAATTCATGATTCATGATTCAAGATTCATGATTCATGATTCAATTCATGATTCATGATTCATGATTCATGATTCATGATTCGATTCATGATTCATGATTCATGATTCAATTCATGATTCATGATTCAAGATTCATGAGTCATGATTCGATTCATGATTCATGATTCAATTAATGATTAATGATTCATGATTCAATTCATGATTCATGATTCAATTCATGATTCAATTCATGATTCAATCATGATTCATGATTCGATTCATGATTCATGATTCATGATTCAATTCATGATTCATGATTCATGATTCGATTCATGATTCATGATTCATGATTCATTTCATGATTCATGATTCATGATTCAATTCATGATTCATAATTCATGATTCATGATTCATGATTCATGATTCATGATTCAATTCATGATTCATGAATCATGATTCAATTCATGATTCATGATTCAATTCATGATTCAATTCATGATTCATGATTCATGATTCGATTCATGATTCATGATTCATGATTCAATTCATGATTCATGATTCATGATTCAATTCATGATTCATAATTCAGGATTCATGATTCATGATTCGATTCATGATTCATGATTCATGATTCAATTCATGATTCATGATTCAATTCATGATTCATGATTAAATTCATGATTCATGATTCGATTCATGATTGAAGTCATGATTCATGATTCAATTCATGATTCATAATTCAGGATTCATGATTCAATTCATGATTCATGATTCAATTCATGATTCATGATTCAATTCATGATTCGAATCCTGATTCAATTCAAGATTCGAATCCTGATTCAATTCAAGATTAATGATTCATAATTCATGATTCATGATTCATGATTCATGATTCAATTAATGATTCATGATTCATGATTCATGATTCATGGATTCAATTCATAATTCATGATTAATGATTCATGATTCAATTCATGATTTATGATTCATGATTCATAATTCATGATTCATGACTCAATTCATGATTCATGATTCATGATTCAATTCATGATTCATGATTCATGATTTATAATTCGATTCATGATTCATGATTCATGATTCAATTCTTGATTCATGATTCATGAATCATGATTCATGATTCAATTCATGATTCATGATTCATGATTCAAGTCATGATTCATGATTCATGATTCAATTCATGATTCATGATTCAAGATTCATGATTCATGATTCGATTCATGATTCAATTCATGATTAATGATTCATGATTCATGATTCATGATTCAATTCATGATTCTTGATTCATGATTCATGATTCGATTCATGATTCTAGATTCATGATTCAATTCATGATTCATGATTCAATTCATGATTCAAGATTCATGATTCGATTCATGATTCATGATTTGATTCTTGATTCATGATTCAATTCATGATTCATGATTCAATTCATTATTCAATTCATGATTCATGATTCGATTCATGATTCATGATTCAATTCATTATTCATGATTCATGATTCAATTCATGATTCATGATTCAATTCATGATTCAATTCATGATTCATGATTCAATTCATGATTCATGATTTATGATTCATGATTCATGATTGAATTCATGATTGAATTCATGATTCATGATTGCTGAATTCAATTCATGATTCATGATTCATGATTTATGATTCAATTCATGATTCAATTCATGATTCATGATTCAATTCATGATTCATGATTCAATTCATGATTTATGATTCATGATTCAATTCATGATTCATGATTCGATTCATGAATCATGATTCATGATTCAATTCATTGATTCATGAATCATGATTCAATTCATGATTCAATTTATGATTCATGATTCATGATTCATAATTTAATTCATGATTCAATTTATGATTCATGATTAAATTCATGATTCATGATTCGATTCATGATTCATGATGCATGATTCAATTCATGATTCATGATTCATGATTCATGATTCATGATTCAATTCATGATTCATGATTCAATTCATGATTCATAATTCATGATTCATGATTCATAATTCATGATTCATGATTCAATTCATGACTCATGATTCAATTCATGATTTGAATCCTGATTCAATTCATGATTCGAATCCTGATTCAATTCATGATTCATGATTCAATTCATGATTCATGATTCAATTCATGATTCATGATTCATGATTCATGATTCAATTCATGATTCTTGATTCATGATTCATGATTCAATTCATGATTCATGATTCATGATTCATGATTCAATTCATGATTCATGATTCATGATTCATGATTCATGATTCATGATTCAATTCATAATTCATGATTCATGATTTATGATTCATGATTCATGATTCAATTCATAATTCATGATTAATGATTCATGATTCAATTCATGATTTATGATTCATGATTTATGATTCATGATTCATGATTCATGATTCAATTCATGATTCATGATTCAATTCATGATTCATGATTCATGATTCATGATTCAATTCATGATTCAATTCATGATTCATGATTCATGATTCAATTCATGATTCATGATTCATGATTCATGATTCGATTCATGATCATGATTCATGATTCAATCATGATTCATGATTCAAGATTCATGATTCATGATTCGATTCATGATTCATGATTCAATTAATGATTAATGATTCATGATTCAATTCATGATTCATGATTCAATTCATGATTCAATCATGATTCATGATTCGATTCATGATTCTTGATTCATGATTCATGATTCGATTCATGATTCATGATTCATGATTCAATTCATGATTCATGATTCATGATTCGATTCATGATTCATGATTCATGATTCAATTCATGATTCATGATTCATGATTCAATTCATGATTCATAATTCATGATTCATGATTCATGATTCATGATTCAATTCATGATTCATGAATCATGATTCAATTCATGATTCATGATTCATGATTCAATTCATGATTCAATTCATGATTCATGATTCGATTCATGATTCATGATTCATGATTCAATTCATGATTCATGATTCATGATTCAATTCATGATTCATAATTCAGGATTCATGATTCATGATTTATGATTCGATTCATGATTCATGATTCATGATTCATGATTCAATTCATGATTCATGATTCATGATTCATGATTCATGATTCAATTCATGATTCATGATTCAATTCATGATTCATGATTCATGATTCATGATTCATAATTTATGATTCGATTCATGATTCATGATTCATGATACAATTCATGATTCATGATTCAAGATTCATGAGTCATGATTTGATTCATGATTCATGATTCAATTCATGATTAATGATTCATGATTCAATTCATGATTCATGATTCAATTCATGATTCAATTCATGATTCATGATTCGATTCATGATTCTTGATTCATGATTCATGATTCGATTCATGATTCATGATTCATGATTCAATTCATGATTCATGATTCATGATTCGATTCATGATTCATGATTCATGATTCAATTCATGATTCATGATTCATTGATTCAATTCATGATTCATAATTCATGATTCATGATTCATGATTCATGATTCAATTCATGATTCATGAATCATGATTCAATTCATGATTCATGATTCAATTCATGATTCATGAATCATGATTCAATCATGATTCATGATTCATGATTCAATTCATGATTCAATTTATGATTCATGATTCATAATTTAATTCATGATTCAATTTATGATTCATGATTAAATTCATGATTCAATTCATGATTCATGATTCATGATTCAATTCATGATTCATGATTCAATTCATGATTCATGATTAAATTCATGATTCATGATTCGATTCATGATTCATGATTCATGATTCAATTCATGATTCATGATTCATGATTCGATTCGTGATATAATTCATGATTCATGATTCGATTCATGATCATGATTCAATTCATGATTAATGATTCATGATTCAATTCATGATTCATGATTCAATTCATGATTCAATTCATGATTCACGATTCATGATTCAATTTATGATTCATGATTCATGATTCATGATTCATGATTCAATTCATGATTCATGATTCATGATTCAATTCATGATTCATGATTCAATTCATGATTCATGATTCATGATTTATGATTAAATTCATGATTCAATTCATGATTCATGATTCATGATTCAATTCATGATTCAATTCATGATTCATGATTCATGATTCGATTCATGATTCATGATTCATGATTCAATTCATGATTCATGATTCATGATTCAATTCATGATTCATAATTCAGGATTCATGATTTCATGATTTATGATTCGATTCATGATTCATGATTCATGATTCATGATTCAATTCATGATTCATGATTCATGATTCATGATTCATGATTCAATTCATGATTCATGATTCAATTCATGATTCATGATTCATGATTCATGATTCATGATTTATGATTCGATTCATGATTCATGATTCATGATACAATTCATGATTCATGATTCAAGATTCATGAGTCATGATTTGATTCATGATTCATGATTCAATTCATGATTAATGATTCATGATTCAATTCATGATCCATGATTCAATTCATGATTCAATTCATGATTCATGATTCGATTCATGATTCTTGATTCATGATTCATGATTCGATTCATGATTCATGATTCATGATTCAATTCATGATTCATGATTCATGATTCGATTCATGATTCATGATTCATGATTCAATTCATGATTCATGATTCATGATTCAATTCATGATTCATAATTCATGATTCATGATTCATGATTCATGATTCAATTCATGATTCATGAATCATGATTCAATTCATGATTCATGATTCATGATTCAATTCATGATTCAATTCATGATTCATGATTCATGATTCAATTCATGATTCAATTTATGATTCATGATTCATAATTTAATTCATGATTCAATTTATGATTCATGATTAAATTCATGATTCAATTCATGATTCATGATTCATGATTCAATTCATGATTCATGATTCAATTCATGATTCATGATTAAATTCATGATTCATGATTCGATTCATGATTAATGATTCATGATTCAATTCATGATTCATGATTCATGATTCAATTCATGATTTAATTCATGATTCATGATTCATGATTCAATTTATGATTCATGATTCATGATTCATGATTCATGATTCAATTCATGATTCATGATTCATGATTCAATTCATGATTCATGATTCAATTCATGATTCATGATTCATGATTTATGATTAAATTCATGATTCAATTAATGATTCATGATTCATGATTCAATTCATGATTCATGATTCAATTCATGATTCATGATTCATGATTCAATTCATGATTCATGATTCAATTCATGATTCATGATTCATGATTCATGATTCAATTCATGATTCATGATTCATGAATTATGATTCAATTCATGATTCATGATTCATGATTCAATTCATGATTCATGATTCATGATTCATGATTTAATTTATAATTCATGATTCAATTCATGATTTAAGATTCATGATTCGATTCATGATTCATGATTCAATTCATGATTCATGATTCATGTTTCGATTCATGATTCAATTCATGATTCATGATTCGATTCATGATTCATGATTCAATTCATATTTCATAATTCATGATTTATGATTCGATTCATGCTTCATGATTCAATTCATGATTCGATTCATGATTCATGATTCAATTCATGATTCATGATTCATGATTCAATTCATGATTCAAGATTTATGATTCAATTCATGATTCATGATTCATGATTCGATTCATGATTCATGATTCATGATTCAATTCATGATTCATGATTCATGATTCAATTCATGATTCATGATTCAATTCATGATTCGAATCCTGATTCAATTCAAGATTCGAATCCTGATTCAATTCAAGATTAATGATTCATAATTCATGATTCATGATTCATGATTCATGATTCAATTAATGATTCATGATTCATGATTCATGATTCATGATTCAATTCATAATTCATGATTAATGATTCATGATTCAATTCATGATTTATGATTCATGATTCATGATTCATGATTCATGACTCAATTCATGACTCATGATTCATGATTCAATTCATGATTCATGATTCATGATTTATAATTCGATTCATGATTCATGATTCATGATTCAATTCATGATTCATGATTCATGTTTCGATTCATGATTCAATTCATGATTCATGATTCGATTCATGATTCATTATTCAATTCATGATTCATGATTCGATTCATGATTCATGATTCGTGATTCAATTCATGATTCATGATTCAATCCATGATTCATGATTCATGATTCATGATTCAATTCATGATTCATGATTCATGATTCAATTCATGATTCATGATTCATGATTCATGATTCAATTCATGATTCATGATTCATGATTCATGATTCAATTCATAATTCATGATTCATGATTCATGATTCGATTCATGATTCATGATTCATGATTCGATTCATGATTCATGATTCATGATTCAATTCAA
>NW_027447355.1:30000-32800 GCF_038048845.1 Mixophyes fleayi | reverse complement strand
TGCTTGACAGACATCTGACTTTAAGGTACTAGCCAATGGAAACATGGTGACATGTAAATATGAAAGCACATTAGGACATTATGCAATAAGATAGAGGCAAAGGGAGATGGCTGCTGGGAATGTATTTCATTTATCCCAGAACATCTTTAAATCTAAGTATTAGTACTACGTTGATGTACTTTTGAAATTGGAGAGCTACTTTTTACTAAAAGTACATCTCCCTTATATAATTAAGTATAATGCAGACCTGCTCAAAAACTTAGTATAATTTAAAGAAGTCTTATGCCATAAATGATGATGATGAGAGCTGCTTATGTGAATGTCTATAGTGGTTTTCTCTACCAGTGTCACTGTATTAGACAACTGTTATCAACTTAGCAATAATGATGCATTAATCTGCCAATCAAGTGTGGAAGCTGGCTATGTGTAAAACATAGCTAGCATAGTAAACACATATCATCATCATCCTCATTATCATTTATTTATATAGTGTCACTATAGCGCAGCGCTGTACAGAGAACCCATTCACATCAGTCCCTACCCTATTGGAGCTTACAGTCTAAATTCCCTAATATAGACACACACTCACACACAGACAGAGAGGGGAGAGACTAGGGTCAATTTTGATAGCAGACAATTAACCTAACAGTATGTTTTTTGGAGTGGTGGGAGGAAACCACAGCACCCGGAGGAAACCCACGCAAACACAGGGAGAACATACTAACTTCACACAGATAAGGCCATTGTTGATATAAGTACTGGCTCTGCTTACCATTGTCCAGTCTAGTACATAACTGTATTAATGCTGTGAAATATTATTACTTTGAATGCCTTAAATATGCAAGAGCGCATTTGGGTAAGTTTCTGCTAATAAAAGATATATGCACTTTTCTTGCCTACCCATACTATTTAATAACCACCAAAAATTAAGCAATATGTAAGCACTGCTTCCAGTTGAAATCAGTCTGTCTGTCTGTCTATCTATCTATCTATCTATCTATCTATCTATCTATCTATCTTTCTATCTTTCTATCGGTCTGTCTATCTTTAAAACTGAAAGACATCCATTAAAAATACACAATGACAGCATATTTAGTGTGTAATTGGTGCTAAAACACAATTCTCACTCTCCTAATATAGCTGATTTTTGACAATGAACTGCATTTTTCATGTGAAGCATTTGATGTCATAAAGATGTAAACCTCACAAAGCAATTCTGTCACTGGTCAGTTTGCTTGACAGACATCTGACTTTAAGGTACTAGCCAATGGAAACATGGTGACATGTAAATATGAAAGCACATTAGGACAAAATATGCAATAAGATAGAGGCAAAGGGAGATGGCTGCTGGGAATGTATTTCATTTATCCCAGAACATCTTTAAATCTAAGTATTAATACTACGTTGATGTACTTTTGAAATTGGAGAGCTACTTTTTACTAAAAGTACATCTCCCTTATATAATTAAGTATAATGCAGACCTGCTCAAAAACGTAGTATAATTAAAGAAGTCTTATGCCATAAATGATGATGATGAGAGCTGCTTATGTGAATGTCTATAGTGGTTTTCTCTACCAGTGTCACTGTATTAGACAACTGTTATCAAACTTAGCAATAATGATGCATTAATCTGCCAATCAAGTGTGAAAGCTGGCTATGTGTATAGGCATAGTAAACACATATCATCATCATCCTCATTATCATTTATTTATATAGTGTCACTAATAGCGCAGCGCTGTACAGAGAACCCATTCACATCAGTCCCTACCCTATTGGAGCTTACAGTCTAAATTCCCTAATATAGACACACACTCACACACAGACAGAGAGGGAGAGACTAGGGTCAATTTTGATAGCAGACAATTAACCTAACAGTATGTTTTTTGGAGTGTGGGAGGAAACCACAGCACCCGGAGGAAACCCACGCAAACACAGGGAGAACATACAAACTTCACACAGATAAGGCCATTGTTGATATAAGTACTGGCTCTGCTTACCATTGTCCAGTCTAGTACATAACTGTATTAATGCTGTGAAATATTATTACTTTGAATGCCTTAAATATGCAAGAGCGCATTTGGGTAAGTTTCTGCTAATAAAAGATATATGCACTTTTCTTGCCTACCCATACTATTTAATAACCACCAAAAATTAAGCAATATGTAAGCACTGCTTCCAGTTGAAATCAGTCTGTCTGTCTGTCTATCTATCTATCTATCTATCTATCTATCTATCTATCTATCTATCTATCTATCTATCTTTCTATCTTTCTATCGGTCTGTCTATCTTTAAAACTGAAAGACATCCATTAAAAATACACAATGACAGCATATTTAGTGTGTAATTGATGCTAAAACACAATTCTCACTCTCCTAATATAGCTGATTTTTGACAATGAACTGCATTTTTCATGTGAAGCATTTGATGTCATAAAGATGTAAACCTCACAAAGCAATTCTGTCACTGGTCAGTTTGCTTGACAGACATCTGACTTTAAGGTACTAGCCAATGGAAACATGGTGACATGTAAATATGAAAGCACATTAGGACAAAATATGCAATAAGATAGAGGCAAAGGGAGATGGCTGCTGGGAATGTATTTCATTTATCCCAGAACATCTTTAAATCTAAGTATTAATACTACGTTGATGTACTTTTGAAATTGGAGAGCTACTTTTTACTAAAAGTACATCTCCCTTATATAATTAAGTATAATGCAGACCTGCTCAAAAACTTAGTATAATTAAAGAAGTCTTATGCCATAAATGATGATGATGAGAGCTGCTTATGTGAATGTCTA
>NW_027447355.1:22500-25000 GCF_038048845.1 Mixophyes fleayi | reverse complement strand
ACTGTTATCAAACTTAGCAATAATGATGCATTAATCTGCCAATCAAGTGTGAAAGCTGGCTATGTGTATAGGCATAGTAAACACATATCATCATCATCCTCATTATCATTTATTTATATAGTGTCACTAATAGCGCAGCGCTGTACAGAGAACCCATTCACATCAGTCCCTACCCTATTGGAGCTTACAGTCTAAATTCCCTAATATAGACACACACTCACACACAGACAGAGAGGGAGAGACTAGGGTCAATTTTGATAGCAGCCAATTAACCTAACAGTATGTTTTTTGGAGTGTGGGAGGAAACCACAGCACCCGGAGGAAACCCACGCAAACACAGGGAGAACATACAAACTTCACACAGATAAGGCCATTGTTGATATAAGTACTGGCTCTGCTTACCATTGTCCAGTCTAGTACATAACTGTATTAATGCTGTGAAATATTATTACTTTGAATGCCTTAAATATGCAAGAGCGCATTTGGGTAAGTTTCTGCTAATAAAAGATATATGCACTTTTCTTGCCTACCCATACTATTTAATAACCACCAAAAATTAAGCAATATGTAAGCACTGCTTCCAGTTGAAATCAGTCTGTCTGTCTGTCTATCTATCTATCTATCTATCTATCTATCTATCTATCTATCTATCTATCTTTCTATCTTTCTATCGGTCTGTCTATCTTTAAAACTGAAAGACATCCATTAAAAATACACAATGACAGCATATTTAGTGTGTAATTGATGCTAAAACACAATTCTCACTCTCCTAATATAGCTGATTTTTGACAATGAACTGCATTTTTCATGTGAAGCATTTGATGTCATAAAGATGTAAACCTCACAAAGCAATTCTGTCACTGGTCAGTTTGCTTGACAGACATCTGACTTTAAGGTACTAGCCAATGGAAACATGGTGACATGTAAATATGAAAGCACATTAGGACAAAATATGCAATAAGATAGAGGCAAAGGGAGATGGCTGCTGGGAATGTATTTCATTTATCCCAGAACATCTTTAAATCTAAGTATTAATACTACGTTGATGTACTTTTGAAATTGGAGAGCTACTTTTTACTAAAAGTACATCTCCCTTATATAATTAAGTATAATGCAGACCTGCTCAAAAACTTAGTATAATTAAAGAAGTCTTATGCCATAAATGATGATGATGAGAGCTGCTTATGTGAATGTCTATAGTGGTTTTCTCTACCAGTGTCACTGTATTAGACAACTGTTATCAAACTTAGCAATAATGATGCATTAATCTGCCAATCAAGTGTGAAAGCTGGCTATGTGTATAGGCATAGTAAACACATATCATCATCATCCTCATTATCATTTATTTATATAGTGTCACTAATAGCGCAGCGCTGTACAGAGAACCCATTCACATCAGTCCCTACCCTATTGGAGCTTACAGTCTAAATTCCCTAATATAGACACACACTCACACACAGACAGAGAGGGAGAGACTAGGGTCAATTTTGATAGCAGCCAATTAACCTAACAGTATGTTTTTTGGAGTGTGGGAGGAAACCACAGCACCCGGAGGAAACCCACGCAAACACAGGGAGAACATACAAACTTCACACAGATAAGGCCATTGTTGATATAAGTACTGGCTCTGCTTACCATTGTCCAGTCTAGTACATAACTGTATTAATGCTGTGAAATATTATTACTTTGAATGCCTTAAATATGCAAGAGCGCATTTGGGTAAGTTTCTGCTAATAAAAGATATATGCACTTTTCTTGCCTACCCATACTATTTAATAACCACCAAAAATTAAGCAATATGTAAGCACTGCTTCCAGTTGAAATCAGTCTGTCTGTCTGTCTATCTATCTATCTATCTATCTATCTATCTATCTATCTATCTATCTATCTATCTTTCTATCTTTCTATCGGTCTGTCTATCTTTAAAACTGAAAGACATCCATTAAAAATACACAATGACAGCATATTTAGTGTGTAATTGATGCTAAAACACAATTCTCACTCTCCTAATATAGCTGATTTTTGACAATGAACTGCATTTTTCATGTGAAGCATTTGATGTCATAAAGATGTAAACCTCACAAAGCAATTCTGTCACTGGTCAGTTTGCTTGACAGACATCTGACTTTAAGGTACTAGCCAATGGAAACATGGTGACATGTAAATATGAAAGCACATTAGGACAAAATATGCAATAAGATAGAGGCAAAGGGAGATGGCTGCTGGGAATGTATTTCATTTATCCCAGAACATCTTTAAATCTAAGTATTAATACTACGTTGATGTACTTTTGAAATTGGAGAGCTACTTTTTACTAAAAGTACATCTCCCTTATATAATTAAGTATAATGCAGACCTGCTCAAAAACTTAGTATAATTAAAGAAGTCTTATGCCATAAATGATGATGATGAGAGCTGCTTATGTGAATGTCTATAGTGGTTTTCTCTACCAGTGTCACTGTATTAGACAACTGTTATCAAACTTAGCAATAATGATGCA
>NW_027447355.1:0-15000 GCF_038048845.1 Mixophyes fleayi | reverse complement strand
AAGTGTGAAAGCTGGCTATGTGTATAGGCATAGTAAACACATATCATCATCATCCTCATTATCATTTATTTATATAGTGTCACTAATAGCGCAGCGCTGTACAGAGAACCCATTCACATCAGTCCCTACCCTATTGGAGCTTACAGTCTAAATTCCCTAATATAGACACACACTCACACACAGACAGAGAGGGAGAGACTAGGGTCAATTTTGATAGCAGCCAATTAACCTAACAGTATGTTTTTTGGAGTGTGGGAGGAAACCACAGCACCCGGAGGAAACCCACGCAAACACAGGGAGAACATACAAACTTCACACAGATAAGGCCATTGTTGATATAAGTACTGGCTCTGCTTACCATTGTCCAGTCTAGTACATAACTGTATTAATGCTGTGAAATATTATTACTTTGAATGCCTTAAATATGCAAGAGCGCATTTGGGTAAGTTTCTGCTAATAAAAGATATATGCACTTTTCTTGCCTACCCATACTATTTAATAACCACCAAAAATTAAGCAATATGTAAGCACTGCTTCCAGTTGAAATCAGTCTGTCTGTCTGTCTATCTATCTATCTATCTATCTATCTATCTATCTATCTATCTATCTATCTATCTATCTTTCTATCTTTCTATCGGTCTGTCTATCTTTAAAACTGAAAGACATCCATTAAAAATACACAATGACAGCATATTTAGTGTGTAATTGATGCTAAAACACAATTCTCACTCTCCTAATATAGCTGATTTTTGACAATGAACTGCATTTTTCATGTGAAGCATTTGATGTCATAAAGATGTAAACCTCACAAAGCAATTCTGTCACTGGTCAGTTTGCTTGACAGACATCTGACTTTAAGGTACTAGCCAATGGAAACATGGTGACATGTAAATATGAAAGCACATTAGGACAAAATATGCAATAAGATAGAGGCAAAGGGAGATGGCTGCTGGGAATGTATTTCATTTATCCCAGAACATCTTTAAATCTAAGTATTAATACTACGTTGATGTACTTTTGAAATTGGAGAGCTACTTTTTACTAAAAGTACATCTCCCTTATATAATTAAGTATAATGCAGACCTGCTCAAAAACTTAGTATAATTAAAGAAGTCTTATGCCATAAATGATGATGATGAGAGCTGCTTATGTGAATGTCTATAGTGGTTTTCTCTACCAGTGTCACTGTATTAGACAACTGTTATCAAACTTAGCAATAATGATGCATTAATCTGCCAATCAAGTGTGAAAGCTGGCTATGTGTATAGGCATAGTAAACACATATCATCATCATCCTCATTATCATTTATTTATATAGTGTCACTAATAGCGCAGCGCTGTACAGAGAACCCATTCACATCAGTCCCTACCCTATTGGAGCTTACAGTCTAAATTCCCTAATATAGACACACACTCACACACAGACAGAGAGGGAGAGACTAGGGTCAATTTTGATAGCAGCCAATTAACCTAACAGTATGTTTTTTGGAGTGTGGGAGGAAACCACAGCACCCGGAGGAAACCCACGCAAACACAGGGAGAACATACAAACTTCACACAGATAAGGCCATTGTTGATATAAGTACTGGCTCTGCTTACCATTGTCCAGTCTAGTACATAACTGTATTAATGCTGTGAAATATTATTACTTTGAATGCCTTAAATATGCAAGAGCGCATTTGGGTAAGTTTCTGCTAATAAAAGATATATGCACTTTTCTTGCCTACCCATACTATTTAATAACCACCAAAAATTAAGCAATATGTAAGCACTGCTTCCAGTTGAAATCAGTCTGTCTGTCTGTCTATCTATCTATCTATCTATCTATCTATCTATCTATCTATCTATCTATCTATCTATCTATCTTTCTATCTTTCTATCGGTCTGTCTATCTTTAAAACTGAAAGACATCCATTAAAAATACACAATGACAGCATATTTAGTGTGTAATTGATGCTAAAACACAAATCTCACTCTCCTAATATAGCTGATTTTTGACAATGAACTGCATTTTTCATGTGAAGCATTTGATGTCATAAAGATGTAAACCTCACAAAGCAATTCTGTCACTGGTCAGTTTGCTTGACAGACATCTGACTTTAAGGTACTAGCCAATGGAAACATGGTGACATGTAAATATGAAAGCACATTAGGACAAAATATGCAATAAGATAGAGGCAAAGGGAGATGGCTGCTGGGAATGTATTTCATTTATCCCAGAACATCTTTAAATCTAAGTATTAATACTACGTTGATGTACTTTTGAAATTGGAGAGCTACTTTTTACTAAAAGTACATCTCCCTTATATAATTAAGTATAATGCAGACCTGCTCAAAAACTTAGTATAATTAAAGAAGTCTTATGCCATAAATGATGATGATGAGAGCTGCTTATGTGAATGTCTATAGTGGTTTTCTCTACCAGTGTCACTGTATTAGACAACTGTTATCAAACTTAGCAATAATGATGCATTAATCTGCCAATCAAGTGTGAAAGCTGGCTATGTGTATAGGCATAGTAAACACATATCATCATCATCCTCATTATCATTTATTTATATAGTGTCACTAATAGTGCAGCGCTGTACAGAGAACCCATTCACATCAGTCCCTACCCTATTGGAGCTTACAGTCTAAATTCCCTAATATAGACACACACTCACACACAGACAGAGAGGGAGAGACTAGGGTCAATTTTGATAGCAGCCAATTAACCTAACAGTATGTTTTTTGGAGTGTGGGAGGAAACCACAGCACCCGGAGGAAACCCACGCAAACACAGGGAGAACATACAAACTTCACACAGATAAGGCCATTGTTGATATAAGTACTGGCTCTGCTTACCATTGTCCAGTCTAGTACATAACTGTATTAATGCTGTGAAATATTATTACTTTGAATGCCTTAAATATGCAAGAGCGCATTTGGGTAAGTTTATGCTAATAAAAGATATATGCACTTTTCTTGCCTACCCATACTATTTAATAACCACCAAAAATTAAGCAATATGTAAGCACTGCTTCCAGTTGAAATCAGTCTGTCTGTCTGTCTATCTATCTATCTATCTATCTATCTATCTATCTATCTATCTATCTATCTATCTATCTTTCTATCTTTCTATCGGTCTGTCTATCTTTAAAACTGAAAGACATCCATTAAAAATACACAATGACAGCATATTTAGTGTGTAATTGATGCTAAAACACAATTCTCACTCTCCTAATATAGCTGATTTTTGACAATGAACTGCATTTTTCATGTGAAGCATTTGATGTCATAAAGATGTAAACCTCACAAAGCAATTCTGTCACTGGTCAGTTTGCTTGACAGACATCTGACTTTAAGGTACTAGCCAATGGAAACATGGTGACATGTAAATATGAAAGCACATTAGGACAAAATATGCAATAAGATAGAGGCAAAGGGAGATGGCTGCTGGGAATGTATTTCATTTATCCCAGAACATCTTTAAATCTAAGTATTAATACTACGTTGATGTACTTTTGAAATTGGAGAGCTACTTTTTACTAAAAGTACATCTCCCTTATATAATTAAGTATAATGCAGACCTGCTCAAAAACTTAGTATAATTAAAGAAGTCTTATGCCATAAATGATGATGATGAGAGCTGCTTATGTGAATGTCTATAGTGGTTTTCTCTACCAGTGTCACTGTATTAGACAACTGTTATCAAACTTAGCAATAATGATGCATTAATCTGCCAATCAAGTGTGAAAGCTGGCTATGTGTATAGGCATAGTAAACACATATCATCATCATCCTCATTATCATTTATTTATATAGTGTCACTAATAGCGCAGCGCTGTACAGAGAACCCATTCACATCAGTCCCTACCCTATTGGAGCTTACAGTCTAAATTCCCTAATATAGACACACACTCACACACAGACAGAGAGGGAGAGACTAGGGTCAATTTTGATAGCAGCCAATTAACCTAACAGTATGTTTTTTGGAGTGTGGGAGGAAACCACAGCACCCGGAGGAAACCCACGCAAACACAGGGAGAACATACAAACTTCACACAGATAAGGCCATTGTTGATATAAGTACTGGCTCTGCTTACCATTGTCCAGTCTAGTACATAACTGTATTAATGCTGTGAAATATTATTACTTTGAATGCCTTAAATATGCAAGAGCGCATTTGGGTAAGTTTCTGCTAATAAAAGATATATGCACTTTTCTTGCCTACCCATACTATTTAATAACCACCAAAAATTAAGCAATATGTAAGCACTGCTTCCAGTTGAAATCAGTCTGTCTGTCTGTCTATCTATCTATCTATCTATCTATCTATCTATCTATCTATCTATCTATCTATCTTTCTATCTTTCTATCGGTCTGTCTATCTTTAAAACTGAAAGACATCCATTAAAAATACACAATGACAGCATATTTAGTGTGTAATTGATGCTAAAACACAATTCTCACTCTCCTAATATAGCTGATTTTTGACAATGAACTGCATTTTTCATGTGAAGCATTTGATGTCATAAAGATGTAAACCTCACAAAGCAATTCTGTCACTGGTCAGTTTGCTTGACAGACATCTGACTTTAAGGTACTAGCCAATGGAAACATGGTGACATGTAAATATGAAAGCACATTAGGACAAAATATGCAATAAGATAGAGGCAAAGGGAGATGGCTGCTGGGAATGTATTTCATTTATCCCAGAACATCTTTAAATCTAAGTATTAATACTACGTTGATGTACTTTTGAAATTGGAGAGCTACTTTTTACTAAAAGTACATCTCCCTTATATAATTAAGTATAATGCAGACCTGCTCAAAAACTTAGTATAATTAAAGAAGTCTTATGCCATAAATGATGATGATGAGAGCTGCTTATGTGAATGTCTATAGTGGTTTTCTCTACCAGTGTCACTGTATTAGACAACTGTTATCAAACTTAGCAATAATGATGCATTAATCTGCCAATCAAGTGTGAAAGCTGGCTATGTGTATAGGCATAGTAAACACATATCATCATCATCCTCATTATCATTTATTTATATAGTGTCACTAATAGCGCAGCGCTGTACAGAGAACCCATTCACATCAGTCCCTACCCTATTGGAGCTTACAGTCTAAATTCCCTAATATAGACACACACTCACACACAGACAGAGAGGGAGAGACTAGGGTCAATTTTGATAGCAGCCAATTAACCTAACAGTATGTTTTTTGGAGTGTGGGAGGAAACCACAGCACCCGGAGGAAACCCACGCAAACACAGGGAGAACATACAAACTTCACACAGATAAGGCCATTGTTGATATAAGTACTGGCTCTGCTTACCATTGTCCAGTCTAGTACATAACTGTATTAATGCTGTGAAATATTATTACTTTGAATGCCTTAAATATGCAAGAGCGCATTTGGGTAAGTTTATGCTAATAAAAGATATATGCACTTTTCTTGCCTACCCATACTATTTAATAACCACCAAAAATTAAGCAATATGTAAGCACTGCTTCCAGTTGAAATCAGTCTGTCTGTCTGTCTATCTATCTATCTATCTATCTATCTATCTATCTATCTATCTATCTATCTATCTATCTATCTTTCTATCTTTCTATCGGTCTGTCTATCTTTAAAACTGAAAGACATCCATTAAAAATACACAATGACAGCATATTTAGTGTGTAATTGATGCTAAAACACAATTCTCACTCTCCTAATATAGCTGATTTTTGACAATGAACTGCATTTTTCATGTGAAGCATTTGATGTCATAAAGATGTAAACCTCACAAAGCAATTCTGTCACTGGTCAGTTTGCTTGACAGACATCTGACTTTAAGGTACTAGCCAATGGAAACATGGTGACATGTAAATATGAAAGCACATTAGGACAAAATATGCAATAAGATAGAGGCAAAGGGAGATGGCTGCTGGGAATGTATTTCATTTATCCCAGAACATCTTTAAATCTAAGTATTAATACTACGTTGATGTACTTTTGAAATTGGAGAGCTACTTTTTACTAAAAGCACATCTCCCTTATATAATTAAGTATAATGCAGACCTGCTCAAAAACTTAGTATAATTAAAGAAGTCTTATGCCATAAATGATGATGATGAGAGCTGCTTATGTGAATGTCTATAGTGGTTTTCTCTACCAGTGTCACTGTATTAGACAACTGTTATCAAACTTAGCAATAATGATGCATTAATCTGCCAATCAAGTGTGAAAGCTGGCTATGTGTATAGGCATAGTAAACACATATCATCATCATCCTCATTATCATTTATTTATATAGTGTCACTAATAGTGCAGCGCTGTACAGAGAACCCATTCACATCAGTCCCTACCCTATTGGAGCTTACAGTCTAAATTCCCTAATATAGACACACACTCACACACAGACAGAGAGGGAGAGACTAGGGTCAATTTTGATAGCAGCCAATTAACCTAACAGTATGTTTTTTGGAGTGTGGGAGGAAACCACAGCACCCGGAGGAAACCCACGCAAACACAGGGAGAACATACAAACTTCACACAGATAAGGCCATTGTTGATATAAGTACTGGCTCTGCTTACCATTGTCCAGTCTAGTACATAACTGTATTAATGCTGTGAAATATTATTACTTTGAATGCCTTAAATATGCAAGAGCGCATTTGGGTAAGTTTATGCTAATAAAAGATATATGCACTTTTCTTGCCTACCCATACTATTTAATAACCACCAAAAATTAAGCAATATGTAAGCACTGCTTCCAGTTGAAATCAGTCTGTCTGTCTGTCTATCTATCTATCTATCTATCTATCTATCTATCTATCTATCTATCTATCTTTCTATCTTTCTATCGGTCTGTCTATCTTTAAAACTGAAAGACATCCATTAAAAATACACAATGACAGCATATTTAGTGTGTAATTGATGCTAAAACACAATTCTCACTCTCCTAATATAGCTGATTTTTGACAATGAACTGCATTTTTCATGTGAAGCATTTGATGTCATAAAGATGTAAACCTCACAAAGCAATTCTGTCACTGGTCAGTTTGCTTGACAGACATCTGACTTTAAGGTACTAGCCAATGGAAACATGGTGACATGTAAATATGAAAGCACATTAGGACAAAATATGCAATAAGATAGAGGCAAAGGGAGATGGCTGCTGGGAATGTATTTCATTTATCCCAGAACATCTTTAAATCTAAGTATTAATACTACGTTGATGTACTTTTGAAATTGGAGAGCTACTTTTTACTAAAAGTACATCTCCCTTATATAATTAAGTATAATGCAGACCTGCTCAAAAACTTAGTATAATTAAAGAAGTCTTATGCCATAAATGATGATGATGAGAGCTGCTTATGTGAATGTCTATAGTGGTTTTCTCTACCAGTGTCACTGTATTAGACAACTGTTATCAAACTTAGCAATAATGATGCATTAATCTGCCAATCAAGTGTGAAAGCTGGCTATGTGTATAGGCATAGTAAACACATATCATCATCATCCTCATTATCATTTATTTATATAGTGTCACTAATAGCGCAGCGCTGTACAGAGAACCCATTCACATCAGTCCCTACCCTATTGGAGCTTACAGTCTAAATTCCCTAATATAGACACACACTCACACACAGACAGAGAGGGAGAGACTAGGGTCAATTTTGATAGCAGCCAATTAACCTAACAGTATGTTTTTTGGAGTGTGGGAGGAAACCACAGCACCCGGAGGAAACCCACGCAAACACAGGGAGAACATACAAACTTCACACAGATAAGGCCATTGTTGATATAAGTACTGGCTCTGCTTACCATTGTCCAGTCTAGTACATAACTGTATTAATGCTGTGAAATATTATTACTTTGAATGCCTTAAATATGCAAGAGCGCATTTGGGTAAGTTTCTGCTAATAAAAGATATATGCACTTTTCTTGCCTACCCATACTATTTAATAACCACCAAAAATTAAGCAATATGTAAGCACTGCTTCCAGTTGAAATCAGTCTGTCTGTCTGTCTATCTATCTATCTATCTATCTATCTATCTATCTATCTATCTATCTATCTTTCTATCTTTCTATCGGTCTGTCTATCTTTAAAACTGAAAGACATCCATTAAAAATACACAATGACAGCATATTTAGTGTGTAATTGATGCTAAAACACAATTCTCACTCTCCTAATATAGCTGATTTTTGACAATGAACTGCATTTTTCATGTGAAGCATTTGATGTCATAAAGATGTAAACCTCACAAAGCAATTCTGTCACTGGTCAGTTTGCTTGACAGACATCTGACTTTAAGGTACTAGCCAATGGAAACATGGTGACATGTAAATATGAAAGCACATTAGGACAAAATATGCAATAAGATAGAGGCAAAGGGAGATGGCTGCTGGGAATGTATTTCATTTATCCCAGAACATCTTTAAATCTAAGTATTAATACTACGTTGATGTACTTTTGAAATTGGAGAGCTACTTTTTACTAAAAGTACATCTCCCTTATATAATTAAGTATAATGCAGACCTGCTCAAAAACTTAGTATAATTAAAGAAGTCTTATGCCATAAATGATGATGATGAGAGCTGCTTATGTGAATGTCTATAGTGGTTTTCTCTACCAGTGTCACTGTATTAGACAACTGTTATCAAACTTAGCAATAATGATGCATTAATCTGCCAATCAAGTGTGAAAGCTGGCTATGTGTATAGGCATAGTAAACACATATCATCATCATCCTCATTATCATTTATTTATATAGTGTCACTAATAGCGCAGCGCTGTACAGAGAACCCATTCACATCAGTCCCTACCCTATTGGAGCTTACAGTCTAAATTCCCTAATATAGACACACACTCACACACAGACAGAGAGGGAGAGACTAGGGTCAATTTTGATAGCAGCCAATTAACCTAACAGTATGTTTTTTGGAGTGTGGGAGGAAACCACAGCACCCGGAGGAAACCCACGCAAACACAGGGAGAACATACAAACTTCACACAGATAAGGCCATTGTTGATATAAGTACTGGCTCTGCTTACCATTGTCCAGTCTAGTACATAACTGTATTAATGCTGTGAAATATTATTACTTTGAATGCCTTAAATATGCAAGAGCGCATTTGGGTAAGTTTATGCTAATAAAAGATATATGCACTTTTCTTGCCTACCCATACTATTTAATAACCACCAAAAATTAAGCAATATGTAAGCACTGCTTCCAGTTGAAATCAGTCTGTCTGTCTGTCTATCTATCTATCTATCTATCTATCTATCTATCTATCTATCTATCTATCTATCTATCTATCTTTCTATCTTTCTATCGGTCTGTCTATCTTTAAAACTGAAAGACATCCATTAAAAATACACAATGACAGCATATTTAGTGTGTAATTGATGCTAAAACACAATTCTCACTCTCCTAATATAGCTGATTTTTGACAATGAACTGCATTTTTCATGTGAAGCATTTGATGTCATAAAGATGTAAACCTCACAAAGCAATTCTGTCACTGGTCAGTTTGCTTGACAGACATCTGACTTTAAGGTACTAGCCAATGGAAACATGGTGACATGTAAATATGAAAGCACATTAGGACAAAATATGCAATAAGATAGAGGCAAAGGGAGATGGCTGCTGGGAATGTATTTCATTTATCCCAGAACATCTTTAAATCTAAGTATTAATACTACGTTGATGTACTTTTGAAATTGGAGAGCTACTTTTTACTAAAAGCACATCTCCCTTATATAATTAAGTATAATGCAGACCTGCTCAAAAACTTAGTATAATTAAAGAAGTCTTATGCCATAAATGATGATGATGAGAGCTGCTTATGTGAATGTCTATAGTGGTTTTCTCTACCAGTGTCACTGTATTAGACAACTGTTATCAAACTTAGCAATAATGATGCATTAATCTGCCAATCAAGTGTGAAAGCTGGCTATGTGTATAGGCATAGTAAACACATATCATCATCATCCTCATTATCATTTATTTATATAGTGTCACTAATAGCGCAGCGCTGTACAGAGAACCCATTCACATCAGTCCCTACCCTATTGGAGCTTACAGTCTAAATTCCCTAATATAGACACACACTCACACACAGACAGAGAGGGAGAGACTAGGGTCAATTTTGATAGCAGCCAATTAACCTAACAGTATGTTTTTTGGAGTGTGGGAGGAAACCACAGCACCCGGAGGAAACCCACGCAAACACAGGGAGAACATACAAACTTCACACAGATAAGGCCATTGTTGATATAAGTACTGGCTCTGCTTACCATTGTCCAGTCTAGTACATAACTGTATTAATGCTGTGAAATATTATTACTTTGAATGCCTTAAATATGCAAGAGCGCATTTGGGTAAGTTTCTGCTAATAAAAGATATATGCACTTTTCTTGCCTACCCATACTATTTAATAACCACCAAAAATTAAGCAATATGTAAGCACTGCTTCCAGTTGAAATCAGTCTGTCTGTCTGTCTATCTATCTATCTATCTATCTATCTATCTATCTATCTATCTATCTATCTATCTTTCTATCTTTCTATCGGTCTGTCTATCTTTAAAACTGAAAGACATCCATTAAAAATACACAATGACAGCATATTTAGTGTGTAATTGATGCTAAAACACAATTCTCACTCTCCTAATATAGCTGATTTTTGACAATGAACTGCATTTTTCATGTGAAGCATTTGATGTCATAAAGATGTAAACCTCACAAAGCAATTCTGTCACTGGTCAGTTTGCTTGACAGACATCTGACTTTAAGGTACTAGCCAATGGAAACATGGTGACATGTAAATATGAAAGCACATTAGGACAAAATATGCAATAAGATAGAGGCAAAGGGAGATGGCTGCTGGGAATGTATTTCATTTATCCCAGAACATCTTTAAATCTAAGTATTAATACTACGTTGATGTACTTTTGAAATTGGAGAGCTACTTTTTACTAAAAGTACATCTCCCTTATATAATTAAGTATAATGCAGACCTGCTCAAAAACTTAGTATAATTAAAGAAGTCTTATGCCATAAATGATGATGATGAGAGCTGCTTATGTGAATGTCTATAGTGGTTTTCTCTACCAGTGTCACTGTATTAGACAACTGTTATCAAACTTAGCAATAATGATGCATTAATCTGCCAATCAAGTGTGAAAGCTGGCTATGTGTATAGGCATAGTAAACACATATCATCATCATCCTCATTATCATTTATTTATATAGTGTCACTAATAGCGCAGCGCTGTACAGAGAACCCATTCACATCAGTCCCTACCCTATTGGAGCTTACAGTCTAAATTCCCTAATATAGACACACACTCACACACAGACAGAGAGGGAGAGACTAGGGTCAATTTTGATAGCAGCCAATTAACCTAACAGTATGTTTTTTGGAGTGTGGGAGGAAACCACAGCACCCGGAGGAAACCCACGCAAACACAGGGAGAACATACAAACTTCACACAGATAAGGCCATTGTTGATATAAGTACTGGCTCTGCTTACCATTGTCCAGTCTAGTACATAACTGTATTAATGCTGTGAAATATTATTACTTTGAATGCCTTAAATATGCAAGAGCGCATTTGGGTAAGTTTCTGCTAATAAAAGATATATGCACTTTTCTTGCCTACCCATACTATTTAATAACCACCAAAAATTAAGCAATATGTAAGCACTGCTTCCAGTTGAAATCAGTCTGTCTGTCTGTCTATCTATCTATCTATCTATCTATCTATCTATCTATCTATCTATCTATCTATCTATCTATCTATCTTTCTATCTTTCTATCGGTCTGTCTATCTTTAAAACTGAAAGACATCCATTAAAAATACACAATGACAGCATATTTAGTGTGTAATTGATGCTAAAACACAATTCTCACTCTCCTAATATAGCTGATTTTTGACAATGAACTGCATTTTTCATGTGAAGCATTTGATGTCATAAAGATGTAAACCTCACAAAGCAATTCTGTCACTGGTCAGTTTGCTTGACAGACATCTGACTTTAAGGTACTAGCCAATGGAAACATGGTGACATGTAAATATGAAAGCACATTAGGACAAAATATGCAATAAGATAGAGGCAAAGGGAGATGGCTGCTGGGAATGTATTTCATTTATCCCAGAACATCTTTAAATCTAAGTATTAATACTACGTTGATGTACTTTTGAAATTGGAGAGCTACTTTTTACTAAAAGTACATCTCCCTTATATAATTAAGTATAATGCAGACCTGCTCAAAAACTTAGTATAATTAAAGAAGTCTTATGCCATAAATGATGATGATGAGAGCTGCTTATGTGAATGTCTATAGTGGTTTTCTCTACCAGTGTCACTGTATTAGACAACTGTTATCAAACTTAGCAATAATGATGCATTAATCTGCCAATCAAGTGTGAAAGCTGGCTATGTGTATAGGCATAGTAAACACATATCATCATCATCCTCATTATCATTTATTTATATAGTGTCACTAATAGCGCAGCGCTGTACAGAGAACCCATTCACATCAGTCCCTACCCTATTGGAGCTTACAGTCTAAATTCCCTAATATAGACACACACTCACACACAGACAGAGAGGGAGAGACTAGGGTCAATTTTGATAGCAGCCAATTAACCTAACAGTATGTTTTTTGGAGTGTGGGAGGAAACCACAGCACCCGGAGGAAACCCACGCAAACACAGGGAGAACATACAAACTTCACACAGATAAGGCCATTGTTGATATAAGTACTGGCTCTGCTTACCATTGTCCAGTCTAGTACATAACTGTATTAATGCTGTGAAATATTATTACTTTGAATGCCTTAAATATGCAAGAGCGCATTTGGGTAAGTTTCTGCTAATAAAAGATATATGCACTTTTCTTGCCTACCCATACTATTTAATAACCACCAAAAATTAAGCAATATGTAAGCACTGCTTCCAGTTGAAATCAGTCTGTCTGTCTGTCTATCTATCTATCTATCTATCTATCTATCTATCTATCTATCTATCTATCTATCTTTCTATCTTTCTATCGGTCTGTCTATCTTTAAAACTGAAAGACATCCATTAAAAATACACAATGACAGCATATTTAGTGTGTAATTGATGCTAAAACACAATTCTCACTCTCCTAATATAGCTGATTTTTGACAATGAACTGCATTTTTCATGTGAAGCATTTGATGTCATAAAGATGTAAACCTCACAAAGCAATTCTGTCACTGGTCAGTTTGCTTGACAGACATCTGACTTTAAGGTACTAGCCAATGGAAACATGGTGACATGTAAATATGAAAGCACATTAGGACAAAATATGCAATAAGATAGAGGCAAAGGGAGATGGCTGCTGGGAATGTATTTCATTTATCCCAGAACATCTTTAAATCTAAGTATTAATACTACGTTGATGTACTTTTGAAATTGGAGAGCTACTTTTTACTAAAAGTACATCTCCCTTATATAATTAAGTATAATGCAGACCTGCTCAAAAACTTAGTATAATTCAAGAAGTCTTATGCCATAAATGATGATGATGAGAGCTGCTTATGTGAATGTCTATAGTGGTTTTCTCTACCAGTGTCACTGTATTAGACAACTGTTATCAAACTTAGCAATAATGATGCATTAATCTGCCAATCAAGCGTGGAAGCTGGCTATGTGTAAAACATAGCTAGCATAGTAAACACATATCATCATCATCCTCATTATCATTTATTTATATAGTGTCACTAATAGCGCAGCGCTGTACAGAGAACCCATTCACATCAGTCCCTACCCTATTGGAGCTTACAGTCTAAATTCCCTAATATAGACACACACTCACACACAGACAGAGAGGGAGAGACTAGGGTCAATTTTGATAGCAGCCAATTAACCTAACAGTATGTTTTTTGGAGTGTGGGAGGAAACCACAGCACCCGGAGGAAACCCACGCAAACACAGGGAGAACATACAAACTTCACACAGATAAGGCCATTGTTGATATAAGTACTGGCTCTGCTTACCATTGTCCAGCCTAGTACATAACTGTATTAATGCTGTGAAATATTATTACTTTGAATGCCTTAAATATGCAAGAGCGCATTTGGGTAAGTTTCTGCTAATAAAAGATATATGCACTTTTCTTGCCTACCCATACTATTTAATAACCACCAAAAATTAAGCAATATGTAAGCACTGCTTCCAGTTGAAATCAGTCTGTCTGTCTGTCTATCTATCTATCTATCTATCTATCTATCTATCTATCTATCTATCTATCTTTCTATCTTTCTATTGGTCTGTCTATCTTTAAAACTGAAAGACATCCATTAAAAATACACAATGACAGCATATTTAGTGTGTAATTGATGCTAAAACACAATTCTCACTCTCCTAATATAGCTGATTTTTGACAATGAACTGCATTTTTCATGTGAAGCATTTGATGTCATAAAGATGTAAACCTCACAAAGCAATTCTGTCACTGGTCAGTTTGCTTGACAGACATCTGACTTTAAGGTACTAGCCAATGGAAACATGGTGACATGTAAATATGAAAGCACATTAGGACAAAATATGCAATAAGATAGAGGCAAAGGGAGATGGCTGCTGGGAATGTATTTCATTTATCCCAGAACATCTTTAAATCTAAGTATTAATACTACGTTGATGTACTTTTGAAATTGGAGAGCTACTTTTTACTAAAAGTACATCTCCCTTATATAATTAAGTATAATGCAGACCTGCTCAAAAACTTAGTATAATTAAAGAAGTCTTATGCCATAAATGATGATGATGAGAGCTGCTTATGTGAATGTCTATAGTGGTTTTCTCTACCAGTGTCACTGTATTAGACAACTGTTATCAAACTTAGCAATAATGATGCATTAATCTGCCAATCAAGTGTGAAAGCTGGCTATGTGTATAGGCATAGTAAACACATATCATCATCATCCTCATTATCATTTATTTATATAGTGTCACTAATAGCGCAGCGCTGTACAGAGAACCCATTCA
>NW_027447354.1:0-32825 GCF_038048845.1 Mixophyes fleayi | reverse complement strand
TGACTCAATTAATGATTTGATACATGATTCAATTCATGATTGATGATTCGATTTATGATTCATGATTCATTATTTAATTCATGATTCATGTTTCAATTCATGATTCAATTCATGATTCATGATACAATTCATGATTTTAATTCATGATTCAATTCATGAATCATGATTCGATTCATGATTCAATTCATGATTCATGATTCATGATTCATGATTTGATTCATGATTCCTGATTAATGACTCAATTCATGATTCATGATTCATGATTCAATTTATGATTCATGATTCGATTCATGATTCTTGATTCATGCTTTATGATTCGATTCATGATTTATGATTCGTGATTCAATTCATGATTCATGATTTATGATTCAATTCATGATTCATGATTCATGATTCGATTCATGATTCAATTCATGATTCATGACACAATTCATGATTCGATTCATGATTCAGATCATGATTCATGATTCAATTTATGATTCATGATTCATGATTCAATTCATGATTCATGATTAATGTTTCATAAATCGATTCATAAATCATAATTCATGATTCATGATTAAATTCATGATTCATAATTCATGATTCATGATTTATGATTTGATTCATGATTTATGATTCATGATTCAATTCATGATTCATGATTCAATTCATGATCCATGATTCATGACTCGATTCATGATTCATGATTTATAATTCATATCATGATTCATGATTTAATTCATGATTCATGATTTAATTCATGATTCATAATTCATGATTCATGATTCAATTCATGATCCATGATTCATGACTCGATTCATGATCCATGATTCATGATTCAATTCATGATTCATGATTTAATTCATGATTCATAATTCATGATTCATGATTCAATTCATGATTCATGATTAGAGATTCATGATTCATGATTAGAGATTCATGATTCATGATTCAATTCATGATTCATGATTCAATTCATGATTTGAATCCTGATTCAATTCATGATTCATGATTCAATCCATGATTCATGATTCATGATTCAATTCATGATTCATGATTTAATTCATGATTTATAATTTATGATTCATGATTCATAATTCATGATTCATGATTCAATTCATGATTCAATTCATGATTCATGATTCAATTCATGATTCGAATCCTGATTCAATTCATGATTCATGATTCAATTCATGATTCATGATTCATGATTCGATTCATGATTCACGATTCATGATTCAATTCATGATTCTTTATTCATGATTCATGATTCAATTCATGCTTCAATTCATAATTCATGATTAAATTCATGATTCATAATTCATGATTCATGATTCAATTCATGATTCATAAATCAATTCATGATTCATGATTCATGATTTATGATTCAATTCATGACTCATAATTCATGATTCATGATTAATTTCATAATTCATAATTCATGATTCATGATTCATTTCATGATTCATGATTCAATTCATGATTCTTGATTCAATTCATGATTCAATTCATTATTTATGATCAATTCATGATTCAATTCATGATTTGATTCCTGATTCAAATTCATGATTCATGATTCAATTCATGATTCATGATTCAATTCATGATTCATGATTCATGATTCAATTCATGACGCATGATTCAATTCATGATTCAATTCAATATTCATGATATATGATTCAATTCATGATTCATAATTCATGATTCAATTCATGATTCATGATTCATTTCATGATTTATAATTCATGATTCATGATTCATGATTCATGATTTGATTCATTAATTCATGATTCATGATTCAATTCATGATTCATGATTCATGATTCAATTCATGATTGATGATTCAATTCATGATTCATGATTCGATTCATGATTCATGATTCAATTCATGATTCATGATTCAAATCATGATTCATGATTCATGATTCATGATTCATGATTTAAGATTCATGATTTGATTCATTAATTCATGATTCATGATTCAATTCATGATTCATGATTGATGATTCAATTCATGATTCATGATTCAATTCATGATTCATGATTCAATTCATGATTTATGATTCAATTCATGATTCATGATTCAATTCATGATTTAATTCATGATTTATGATTCAATTCATGATTCATGATTCAATTCATGATTCATGATTCAATTCATGATTTAATTCATGATTTATGATTCAATTCATGATTCATGATTCAATTCATGATTTGATTCCTGATTCAATTCATGATTCATGATTCAATTCATGATTCATGATTCAATTCATGATTCATGATTCATGATTCACTTCATAATTCATGATTCATTTCTTGATTCATAATTCATGATTCATGATTCATGATTTGATTTATGATTCATGATTCATGATTCGATTCATGATTCATGATTCAATTCATGATTCATGATTCGATTCATGATTCATGATTCGATTCATGATTCATGATTCGATTCATGATTCATGATTCAATTCATGATTCATGATTCATGATTCAATTCATGAATCATGATTCATGATTCACGATTTATGATTCAAATCATGATTCATGATTCAATTCATGATTCAAAATTCATGATTCATGATTCAATTAATGATTCATGATTCATGATTCAATTCATGATTCATAATTCATGATTCAATTCATGATTCAATTCTCGATTCATGATTAATTTCATAATTCATGATTCATGATTCATTTCATGATTCAATTCATGATTCTTGATTCAATTCATGATTCAATTCATTATTTATGATTCAATTCATGATTCAATTCATGATTTGATTCCTGATTCAATTCATGATTCATGATTCAATTCATGATTCATGATTCAATTAATGATTCATGATTCATGATTCAATTCATGACGCATGATTCAATTCATGATTCAATTCAATATTCATGATATATGATTCAATTCATGATTCATAATTCATGATTCAATTCATGATTCATGATTCATTTCATGATTCATAATTCATGATTCATGATTCATGATTCATGATTCAATTCATGACGCATGATTCAATTCATGATTCAATTCAATATTCATGATATATGATTCAATTCATGATTCATAATTCATGATTCAATTCATGATTCATGATTCATTTCATGATTCATAATTCATGATTCATGATTCATGATTCATGATTCATGATTTGATTCATTAATTCATGATTCATGATTCAATTCATGATTCATGATTGATGATTCAATTCATGATTGATGATTCAATTCATGATTCATGATTCGATTCATGATTCATGATTCAATTCATGATTCATGATTCAAATCATGATTCATGATTCATGATTCATGATTCATGATTTATGATTCATGATTTGATTCATTAATTCATGATTCATGATTCAATTCATGATTCATGATTGATGATTCAATTCATGATTCATGATTCAATTCATGATTCATGATTCAATTCATGATTTATGATTCAATTCATGATTCATGATTCAATTCATGATTTAATTCATGATTTATGATTCAATTCATGATTCATGATTCAATTCATGATTCATGATTCAATTCATGATTCAAAATTCATGATTCAATTAATGATTCATGATTCATGATTCAATTCATGATTCATGATTCATGATTCAATTCATGATTCATGAATCATGATTCATGATTCAATTCATTATTCATGATTCATGATTCAATTCATGATTCATAATTCATGATTCAATTCATGATTCATGATTCAATTCATGATTCCTGATTCAATTCATGATTCATGATTCATGATTCAATTCATGATTCATAATTCATGATTCATGATTCATTTCATAATTCATGATTCATGATTCATGATTCATGATTCGATTCATGATTCATGATTCATGATTTGATTCATGATTCATCATTCAATTCATGATTCATGATTCATGATTCATGATTCTATTCATGATTCCTGATTCATGATTCAATTCATGATTCATGATTCATGATTCAATTCATGATTCATGATTCAATTTATGATTCTTGATTCATGATTCATGATTTGATTCCTGATTCGTGATTCATGATTCAATTCATGATTCATAATTCATGATTCATGATTCAATTCATGATTCATGATTCGATTTATGATTCATGATTCAATTCATGATTCATGATTCATGATTCAATTCATGATTCATAATTCATGATTCAATTCATGATTCAATTCATGATTCATGATTCAATTCATGATTCATGATTCAATTCATGATTCATGATTCAATTCATGATTCATGATTCATGACTCGATTCATGATTCATGATTCAATTCATGATTCAATTCATGATTCATGATTGGACTCACGATTCATGATTCATGATTCAATTCATGAGTCATGATTCATGTTTCAATTCATGATTCAATTCATGATTTATGATTCAATTCATGATTCATGATTCAATTCATGATTCATGATTCAATTCATGATTCATGATTCAATTCATGATTCATGATTCGATTCATGATTCATGATTCAATTCATGATTCAATTCATGATTCATGATTGGATTCATGATTTATGATTCATGATTCAATTCATGAGTCATGATTCATGATTCATGATTCATGATTCAATTTATGATTCACGATTCATGTTTCAAATCATGATTCATGATTCATGATTCATGATTCAATTTATGATTCATGATTCATGATTCATGATTCATGATTCAATTCATGATTCATGATTCATGATTCATGATTCAATTCATGATTCATGATTAATGATTCAATTCATGATTCATGATTCATGATTCATGATTCATGATTCAATTCATGATTCATGATTCATGATTAAACTCATAATTCATATCTCATGATTCAATTCATGATTCATGATTCAATTCATGATTCATGACTCAATTAATGATTTGATACATGATTCAATTCATGATTGATGATTCGATTTATGATTCATGATTCATTATTCAATTCATGATTCATGTTTCAATTCATGATTCAATTCATGATTCATGATACAATTCATGATTTTAATTCATGATTCAATTCATGAATCATGATTCGATTCATGATTCAATTCATGATTCATGATTCATGATTCATGATTTGATTCATGATTCCTGATTAATGACTCAATTCATGATTCATGATTCATGATTCAATTTATGATTCATGATTCGATTCATGATTCTTGATTCATGCTTTATGATTCGATTCATGATTTATGATTCGTGATTCAATTCATGATTCATGATTTATGATTCAATTCATGATTCATGATTCGATTCATGATTCAATTCATGATTCATGACACAATTCATGATTCGATTCATGATTCAGATCATGATTCATGATTCAATTTATGATTCATGATTCATGATTCAATTCATGATTCATGATTAATGTTTCATAAATCGATTCATAAATCATAATTCATGATTCATGATTAAATTCATGATTCATAATTCATGATTCATGATTTATGATTTGATTCATGATTTATGATTCATGATTCAATTCATGATTCATGATTCAATTCATGATCCATGATTCATGACTCGATTAATAATTCAAGATTTATAATTCAATTCATGATTCATGATTCATGATTCATGATTCAATTCATGATTCATGATTTAATTCATGATTCATAATTCATGATTCATGATTCAATTCATGATTCATGATTAGAGATTCATGATTCATGATTAGAGATTCATGATTCATGATTCAATTCATGATTCATGATTCAATTCATGATTTGAATCCTGATTCAATTCATGATTCATGATTCAATCCATGATTCATGATTCATGATTCAATTCATTATTCATGATTTAATTCATGATTTATAATTTATGATTCATGATTCATAATTCATGAATCATGATTCAATTCATGATTCAATTCATGATTCATGATTCAATTCATGATTCGAATCCTGATTCAATTCATGATTCATGATTCAATTCATGATTCATGATTCATGATTCACAATTCATGATTCAATTCATGATTCTTTATTCATGATTCATGATTCAATTCATGCTTCAATTCATAATTCATGATTAAATTCATGATTCATAATTCATGATTCATGATTCAATTCATGATTCATAAATCAATTCATGATTCATGATTCATGATTCATGATTCAATTCATGACTCATAATTCATGATTCATGATTAATTTCATAATTCATAATTCATGATTCATGATTCATTTCATGATTCATGATTCAATTCATGATTCTTGATTCAATTCATGATTCAATTCATTATTTATGATTCAATTCATGATTCAATTCATGATTTGATTCCTGATTCAATTCATGATTCATGATTCAATTCATGATTCATGATTCAATTAATGATTCATGATTCATGATTCAATTCATGACGCATGATTCAATTCATGATTCAATTCAATATTCATGATATATGATTCAATTCATGATTCATAATTCATGATTCAATTCATGATTCATGATTCATTTCATGATTTATAATTCATGATTCATGATTCATGATTCATGATTTGATTCATTAATTCATGATTCATGATTCAATTCATGATTCATGATTGATGATTCAATTCATGATTGATGATTCAATTCATGATTCATGATTCGATTCATGATTCAATTCATGATTCATGATTCAAATCATGATTCATGATTCATGATTCATGATTCATGATTTAAGATTCATGATTTGATTCATTAATTCATGATTCATGATTCAATTCATGATTCATGATTGATGATTCAATTCATGATTCATGATTCAATTCATGATTCATGATTCAATTCATGATTTATGATTCAATTCATGATTCATGATTCAATTCATGATTTAATTCATGATTTATGATTCAATTCATGATTCATGATTCAATTCATGATTCATGATTCAATTCATGATTTATGATTCAATTCATGATTCATGATTCAATTCATGATTTAATTCATGATTTATGATTCAATTCATGATTCATGATTCAATTCATGATTTGATTCCTGATTCAATTCATGATTCATGATTCAATTCATGATTCATGATTCAATTCATGATTCATGATTCATGATTCACTTCATAATTCATGATTCATTTCTTGATTCATAATTCATGATTCATGATTCATGATTTGATTTATGATTCATGATTCATGATTCGATTCATGATTCATGATTCAATTCATGATTCATGATTCGATTCATGATTCATGATTCGATTCATGATTCATGATTCGATTCATGATTCATGATTCAATTCATGATTCATGATTCATGATTCAAATTATGAATCATGATTCATGATTCACGATTTATGATTCAATTCATGATTCATGATTCAATTCATGATTCAAAATTCATGATTCATGATTCAATTAATGATTCATGATTCATGATTCAATTCATGATTCATAATTCATGATTCAATTCATGATTCAATTCATGATTCATGATTCAATTCATGATTCATGATTCAATTCATGATTCATGATTCAATTCATGATTCATGATTCAATTCATGATTCATGATTCAATTCATGATTCATGATTCATGATTCGATTCATGATTCATGATTCAATTCATGATTCAATTCATGATTCATGATTGGATTCATGATTCATGATTCATGATTCAATTCTTGATTCATGATTCATGATTCATGATTCAATTTATGATTCATGATTCATGTTTCAATTCATGATTTATGATTCATGATTCAATTTATAATTCATGATTCAATTCATGATTCATGATTAATGATTCATGATTCAATTCATGATTCATGATTAATGATTCAATCCATGAATTATGATTCATGATTCATGATTCAATTCATGATTCATGATTAATGATTCAAGTCATGATTCATGATTCATGATTCATGATTCAATTCATGATTCATGATTTAATTCATGATTCATAATTCATGATTCATGATTCAATTCATGATTCATGATTAGAGATTCATGATTCATGATTAGAGATTCATGATTCATCATTCAATTCATGATTCATGATTCAATTCATGATTTGAATCCTGATTCAATTCATGATTCATGATTCAATTCATGATTCATGATTCATGATTCAATTCATGATTCATGATTCAATTCATGATTTATAATTCATGATTCATGATTCATAATTCATGCTTCATGATTCAATTCATGATTCAATTCATGATTCATGATTCAATTCATGATTCGAATCCTGATTCAATTCATGATTCATGATTCATGATTCGATTCATGATTCACGATTCATGATTCAATTCATGATTCGAATCCTGATTCAATTCATGATTCATGATTCATGATTCGATTCATGATTCACGATTCATGATTCAATTCATGATTCTTTATTCATGATTCATGATTCAATTCATGCTTCAATTCATAATTCATGATTAAATTCATGATTCATAATTCATGATTCATGATTCAATTCATGATTCATAAATCAATTCATGATTCATGATTCAATTTATGACTCATAATTCATGATTCATGATTAATTTCATAATTCATAATTCATGATTCATGATTCATTTCATGATTCATGATTCAATTTATGATTCTTGATTCAATTCATGATTCAATTCATTATTTATGATTCAATTCATGATTCAATTCATGATTTGATTCCTGATTCAATTCATGATTCATGATTCAATTCATGATTCATGATTCAATTAATGATTCATGATTCATGATTCAATTCATGACGCATGATTCAATTCATGATTCAATTCAATATTCATGATATATGATTCAATTCATGATTCATAATTCATGATTCAATTCATGATTCATTTCATGATTCATGATTCATGATTCATGATTCATGATTCATGATTTGATTCATGATTTATAATTTATGATTCATGATTCATAATTCATGATTCATGATTCAATTCATGATTCAATTCATGATTCATGATTCAATTCATGATTCGAATCCTAATTCAATTCATGATTCATGATTCAATTCATGATTCATGATTCATGATTCGATTCATGATTCACGATTCATGATTCAATTCATGATTCTTTATTCATGATTCATGATTCAATTCATGATTCGAATCCTAATTCAATTCATGATTCATGATTCAATTCATGATTCATGATTCATGATTCGATTCATGATTCACAATTCATGCTTCAATTCATAATTCATGATTAAATTCATGATTCATAATTCATGATTCATGATTCAATTCATGATTCATGATTCAATTCATGATTCATAAATCAATTCATGATTCATGATTCATGATTCATGATTCAATTCATGACTCATAATTCATGATTCATGATTAATTTCATAATTCATAATTCATGATTCATGATTCATTTCATGATTCATGATTCAATTCATGATTCTTGATTCAATTCATGATTCAATTCATTATTTATGATTCAATTCATGATTCAATTCATGATTTGATTCCTGATTCAATTCATGATTCATGATTCAATTCATGATTCATGATTCAATTAATGATTCATGATTCATGATTCAATTCATGACGCATGATTCAATTCATGATTCAATTCAATATTCATGATATATGATTCAATTCATGATTCATAATTCATGATTCAATTCATGATTCATGATTCATTTCATGATTCATAATTCATGATTCATGATTCATGATTCATGATTCATGATTTGATTCATTAATTCATGATTCATGATTCAATTCATGATTCATGATTGATGATTCAATTCATGATTGATGATTCAATTCATGATTCATGATTCGATTCATGATTCATGATTCAATTCATGATTCATGATTCAAATCATGATTCATGATTCATGATTCATGATTTATGATTCATGATTTGATTCATTAATTCATGATTCATGATTCAATTCATGATTCATGATTGATGATTCAATTCATGATTCATGATTCAATTCATGATTCATGATTCAATTCATGATTTATGATTCAATTCATGATTCATGATTCAATTCATGATTTAATTCATGATTTATGATTCAATTCATGATTCATGATTCAATTCATGATTCATGATTCAATTCATGATTTATGATTCAATTCATGATTCATGATTCAATTCATGATTTAATTCATGATTTATGATTCAATTCATGATTCATGATTCAATTCATGATTTGATTCCTGATTCAATTCATGATTCATGATTCAATTCATGATTCATGATTCAATTCATGATTCATGATTCATGATTCACTTCATGATTCATGATTCATTTCTTGATTCATAATTCATGATTCATGATTCATGATTTGATTTATGATTCATGATTCATGATTCGATTCATGATTCATGATTCATTTCATGATTCATGATTCAATTCATGATTCATGATTCGATTCATGATTCATGATTCAATTCATGATTCATGATTCGATTCATGATTCATGATTCGATTCATGATTCATGATTCGATTCATGATTCATGATTCAATTCATGATTCATGATTCATGATTCAATTCATGAATCATGATTCATGATTCACGATTTATGATTCAATTCATGATTCATGATTCAATTCATGATTCATAATTCATGATTCAATTCATGATTCAATTCATGATTCATGATTCAATTCATGATTCATGATTCAATTCATGATTCATGATTCAATTCATAATTCATGATTCAATTCATGATTCATGATTCATGATTCGATTCATGATTCATGATTCAATTCATGATTCAATTCATGATTCATGATTGGATTCATGATTCATGATTCATGATTCAATTCTTGATTCATGATTCATGATTCATGATTCAATTTATGATTCATGATTCATGTTTCAATTCATGATTTATGATTCATGATTCAATTTATAATTCATGATTCAATTCATGATTCATGATTCATGATTCATGATTCAATTCATGATTCATGATTAATGATTCAATCCATGAATTATGATTCATGATTCATGATTCAATTCATGATTCATGATTAATGATTCAAGTCATGATTCATGATTCATGATTCATGATTCAATTCATGATTCATGATATAATTCATGATTCATAATTCATGATTCATGATTCAATTCATGATTCATGATTAGAGATTCATGATTCATGATTAGAGATTCATGATTCATCATTCAATTCATGATTCATGATTCAATTCATGATTTGAATCCTGATTCAATTCATGATTCATGATTCAATTCATGATTCATGATTCATGATTCAATTCATGATTCATGATTCAATTCATGATTTATAATTCATGATTCATGATTCATAATTCATGATTCATGATTCAATTCATGATTCAATTCATGATTCATGATTCAATTCTTGATTCGAATCCTGATTCAATTCATGATTCATGATTCAATTCATGATTCATGATTCATGATTCGATTCATGATTCACGATTCATGATTCAATTCATGATTCTTTATTCATGATTCATGATTCAATTCATGCTTCAATTCATAATTCATGATTAAATTCATGATTCATAATTCATGATTCATGATTCAATTCATGATTCATAAATCAATTCATGATTCATGATTCAATTCATGACTCATAATTCATGATTCATGATTAATTTCATAATTCATAATTCATGATTCATGATTCATTTCATGATTCATGATTCAATTCATGATTCTTGATTCAATTCATGATTCAATTCATTATTTATGATTCAATTCATGATTCAATTCATGATTTGATTCCTGATTCAATTCATGATTCATGATTCAATTCATGATTCATGATTCAATTAATGATTCATGATTCATGATTCAATTCATGACGCATGATTCAATTCATGATTCAATTCAATATTCATGATATATGATTCAATTCATGATTCATAATTCATGATTCAATTCATGATTCATGATTCTTTTTATGATTCATAATTCATGATTCATGATTCATGATTCATGATTTGATTCATTAATTCATGATTCATGATTGATGATTCAATTCATGATTGATGATTCAATTCATGATTCATGATTCGATTCATGATTCATGATTCAATTCATGATTGATGATTCAAATCATGATTCATGATTCATGATTCATGATTCATGATTCATGATTCATGATTTATGATTTATGATTTGATTCATTAATTCATGATTCCTGATTCAATTCATGATTCATGATTGATGATTCAATTCATGATTCATGATTCAATTCATGATTCATGATTCAATTCATGATTTATGATTCAATTCATGATTCATGATTCAATTCATGATTTAATTCATGATTTATGATTCAATTCATGATTCATGATTCAATTCATGATTCATGATTCAATTCATGATTTATGATTCAATTCATGATTCATGATTCAATTCATGATTTAATTCATGATTTATGATTCAATGCATGATTCATGATTCAATTCATGATTTGATTCCTGATTCAATTCATGATTTATGATTCAATTCATGATTCATGATTCAATTCATGATTCATGATTCATGATTCACTTCATGATTCATGATTCATTTCTTGATTCATAATTCATGATTCATGATTCATGATTTGATTTATGATTCATGATTCATGATTCGATTCATGATTCATGATTCAATTCATGATTCATGATTCATGATTCGATTCATGATTTATGATTCAATTCATGATTCAATTCATGATTCATGATTGGATTCATGATTCATGATTCATGATTTCAATTCTTGATTCATGATTCATGTTTCAATTCATGATTCATGATTCATGATTCAATTTATGATTCATGATTCATGTTTCAATTCATGATTTATGATTCATGATTCAATTTATAATTCATGATTCAATTCATGATTCATGATTCATGATTCATGATTCAATTCATGATTCATGATTAATGATTCAATTCATGAATTATGATTCATGATTCATGATTCAATTCATGATTCATGATTAATGATTCAAGTCATGATTCATGATTCATGATTCATGATTCAATCCATGATTCATGATTCATGATTAATGATACAATTCATAATTCATAATTCATGATTAGATTCATGATTCATGATTCAATTCATGATTCATGACTCAATTAATGATTCGATTCATGATTCAATTCATGATTGATGATTCGATTTATGATTCATGATTCATTATTCAATTCATGATTCATGATTCATGATTCGATTCATGATTCCTGATTTATGATTCAAATTATGATTCATGATTCGATTCATGATTCATGATTCATGATTCAATTCATGATTCAATTCATGATTCATGATTCATGATTCATGATTCATGATTCAATTCATGATTCATAATTCATGATTCATGATTCATGATTCAATTCATGATTCATAATTCATAATTCATGATTCAATTCATAATTCATGATTCATGATTCATGATTCATGATTTGATTAATGATTCATGATTCATGATTCAATTCATGATTCATGATTCATGATTCATGATTTATGATTCGATTAATTATTCTTGATTCATGATTCAATTCATGATTCATGATTCATGATTCGATTAATTATTCTTGATTCATGATTCAATTCATGATTCATGATTCATGATTCATGATTCGATTCATGATTCATGATTCATGATTCAATTCATGATTCATGATTCGATTCATGATTCATGATTCGATTCATGATTCATGATTCGATTCATGATTCATGATTCAATTCATGATTCATGATTTATGATTCAATTCATGAATCATGATTCATGATTCACGATTTATGATTCAATTCATGATTCATGATTCAATTCATGATTCAAAATTCATGATTCAATTAATGATTCATGATTCAATTCATGATTCAATTCATGATTCATGATTCAATTCATGATTCATGATTCATGATTCGATTCATGATTCATGATTCAATTCATGATTCAATTCATGATTCATGATTGGATTCATGATTCATGATTCATGATTCAATTCTTGATTCATGATTCATGATTCATGATTCAATTTATGATTCATGATTCATGTTTCAATTCATGATTTATGATTCATGATTCAATTTATAATTCATGATTCAATTCATGATTCATGATTCATGATTCATGATTCAATTCATGATTCATGATTAATGATTCAATCCATGAATTATGATTCATGATTCATGATTCAATTCATGATTCATGATTAATGATTCAAGTCATGATTCATGATTCATGATTCATGATTCAATTCATAATTCATAATTCATGATTAGATTCATGATTCATTATTCAATTCATGATTCATGATTCATGATTCATGATTCGATTCATGATTCCTGATTAATGACTCAATTCATGATTCATGATTTATGATTCAAATTATGATTCATGATTCATGTTTCGATTCATGATTCATGATTCAATTCATGATTCATGATTCATGATTCAATTCATGAATCACGATTCATGATTCATGATTCATGATTCAATTCATGATTCATGATTCGATTCATGATTCATGATTCGATTCATGATTCATGATTCGATTCATGATTCATGATTCAATTCATGATTCATGATTTATGATTCAATTCATGAATCATGATTCATGATTCACGATTTATGATTCAATTCATGATTCATGATTCAATTCATGATTCAAAATTCATGATTCATGATTCAATTAATGATTCATGATTCAATTCATGATTCAATTCATGATTCATGATTCAATTCATGATTCATGATTCATGATTCGATTCATGATTCATGATTCAATTCATGATTCAATTCATGATTCATGATTGGATTCATGATTCATGATTCATGATTCAATTCTTGATTCATGATTCATGATTCATGATTCAATTTATGATTCATGATTCATGTTTCAATTCATGATTTATGATTCATGATTCAATTTATAATTCATGATTCAATTCATGATTCATGATTCATGATTCATGATTCAATTCATGATTCATGATTAATGATTCAATCCATGAATTATGATTCATGATTCATGATTCAATTCATGATTCATGATTAATGATTCAAGTCATGATTCATGATTCATGATTCATGATTCAATTCATAATTCATAATTCATGATTAGATTCATGATTCATTATTCAATTCATGATTCATGATTCATGATTCATGATTCGATTCATGATTCCTGATTAATGACTCAATTCATGATTCATGATTTATGATTCAAATTATGATTCATGATTCATGTTTCGATTCATGATTCATGATTCAATTCATGATTCATGATTCATGATTCAATTCATGAATCATGATTCATGATTCACGATTTATGATTCAATTCATGATTAATGATTCAATTCATGATTCAAAATTCATGATTCATGATTCAATTAATGATTCATGATTCATGATTCAATTCATGATTCATAATTCATGATTCAATTCATGATTCAATTCATGATTCATGATTCAATTCCTGATTCATGATTCAATTCATGATTCATGATTCAATTCATGATTCATGATTCATGATTCGATTCATGATTCATGATTCAATTCATGATTCAATTCATGATTCATGATTGGATTCATGATTCATGATTCATGATTCAATTCTTGATTCATGATTCATGATTCAATTTATGATTCATGATTCATGTTTCAATTCATGATTTATGATTTATGATTCAATTTATAATTCATGATTCAATTCATGATTCATGATTCATAATTCATGATTCAATTAATGATTCATGATTAATGATTCAAGTCATGATTCATGATTCATGATTCATGATTCAATTCATGATTCATGATTAATGATACAATTCATAATTCATATTTCATGATTAGATTCATGATTCATGATTCAATTCATGATTCATGACTCAATTAATGATTCGATTCATGATTCAATTCATGATTGATGATTCGATTTATGATTCATGATTCATTATTTAATTCATGATTCATGATTCATGATTCATGATTCGATTCATGATTCCTGATTAATGACTCAATTCATGATTCATGATTTATGATTCAAATTATGATTCATGAATCGATTCATGATTCATGATTCATGATTCAATTCATGATTCAATTCATGATTCATGATTCATGATTCATGATTCATGATTCATGATTCAATTCATGATTCATAATTCATGATTCATGATTCATGATTCAATTCATGATTCATAATTCATAATTCATGATTCAATTCATAATTCATGATTCATGATTCATGATTCATGATTTGATTAATGATTCATGATTCATGATTCAATTCATGATTCATGATTCATGATTCATGATTTATGATTCGATTAATTATTCTTGATTCATGATTCAATTCATGATTCATGATTCATGATTCGATTAATTATTCTTGATTCATGATTCAATTCATGATTCATGATTCATGATTCATGATTCGATTCATGATTCATGATTCATGATTCAATTCATGATTCATGATTCAATTCATGATTCATGATTCGATTCATGATTCATGATTCGATTCATGATTCATGATTCGATTCATGATTCATGATTCAATTCATGATTCATGATTTATGATTCAATTCATGAATCATGATTCATGATTCACGATTTATGATTCAATTCATGATTCATGATTCAATTCATGATTCAAAATTCATGATTCATGATTCAATTAATGATTCATGATTCATGATTCAATTCATGATTCAATTCATGATTCATGATTCAATTCATGATTCATGATTCATGATTCGATTCATGATTCATGATTCAATTCATGATTCAATTCATGATTCATGATTGGATTCATGATTCATGATTCATGATTCAATTCTTGATTCATGATTCATGATTCATGATTCAATTTATGATTCATGATTCATGTTTCAATTCATGATTTATGATTCATGATTCAATTTATAATTCATGATTCAATTCATGATTCATGATTCATGATTCATGATTCAATTCATGATTCATGATTAATGATTCAATCCATGAATTATGATTCATGATTCATGATTCAATTCATGATTCATGATTAATGATTCAATCCATGAATTATGATTCATGATTCATGATTCAATTCATGATTCATGATTCGATTTATGAATTATGATTTATTATTCAATTCATGATTCATGATTCATGATTCGATTCATGATTCCTGATTAATGACTCAATTCATGATTCATGATTTATGATTCAAATTATGATTCATGATTCATGTTTCGATTCATGATTCATGATTCAATTCATGATTCATGATTCATGATTCAATTCATGAATCATGATTCATGATTCACGATTTATGATTCAATTCATGATTAATGATTCAATTCATGATTCAAAATTCATGATTCATGATTCAATTAATGATTCATGATTCATGATTCAATTCATGATTCATAATTCATGATTCAATTCATGATTCAATTCATGATTCATGATTCAATTCCTGATTCATGATTCAATTCATGATTCATGATTCAATTCATGATTCATGATTCATGATTCGATTCATGATTCATGATTCAATTCATGATTCAATTCATGATTCATGATTGGATTCATGATTCATGATTCATGATTCAATTCTTGATTCATGATTCATGATTCAATTTATGATTCATGATTCATGTTTCAATTCATGATTTATGATTTATGATTCAATTTATAATTCATGATTCAATTCATGATTCATGATTCATAATTCATGATTCAATTAATGATTCATGATTAATGATTCAAGTCATGATTCATGATTCATGATTCATGATTCAATTCATGATTCATGATTAATGATACAATTCATAATTCATATTTCATGATTAGATTCATGATTCATGATTCAATTCATGATTCATGACTCAATTAATGATTCGATTCATGATTCAATTCATGATTGATGATTCGATTTATGATTCATGATTCATTATTCAATTCATGATTCATGATTCGATTCATGATTCCTGATTAATGACTCAATTCATGATTCATGATTTATGATTCAAATTATGATTCATGATTCAATTCATGATTCATGATTCATGATTCAATTCATGATTCATGATTCATGATTCAATTCATGATTCAATTCATGATTCATGATTCATGATTCATGATTCATGATTCAATTCATGATTCATAATTCATGATTCATGATTCATGATTCAATTCATAATTCATGATTCGATTCATGATTCATGATTTTAATTCATGATTCAATTCATGATTCATGTTTCGATTCATGATTCATGATTTAATTCATGATTCGATTCATGATTCATGATTCATGATTCAATTCATGATTCATGATTCATGATTCATGATTCGATTCATGATTCCTGATTAATGACTCAATTCATGATTTATGATTCATGATTCAAATTATGATTCATGATTCGATTCATGATTCAATTCATGATTCAATTCATGATTCATGATTCATGATTCATGATTCAATTCATGATTCATAATTCATGATTCATGATTCAATTCATGATTCATGATTCATGATTTTATTAATGATTCATGATTCATGATTCAATTCATGATTCATGATTCATGATTTATGATTCGATTAATTATTCTTGATTCATGATTCAATTCATGATTCATGATTCATGATTCAATTCATGATTCATGATTCAATTCATGATTCCTGATTCAATTCATGATTCATGATTCATGATTCATGATTCATGATTCATAATTCATGATTCATGATTCATTTCATAATTCATGATTCATGATTCATGATTCATGATTCGATTCATGATTCATGATTCATGATTTGATTTATGTTTCATGATTCATCATTCAATTCATGATTCATGATTCATGATTCATGATTCGATTCATGATTCCTGATTCATGATTCAATTCATGATTCATGATTCATGATTCAATTCATGATTCATGATTCGATTTATGATTCTTGATTCATGATTTGATTCCTGATTCATGATTCATGATTCAATTCATGATTCATAATTCATGATTCATGATTCAATTCATGATTCATGATTCGATTTATGATTCATGATACAATTCATGATTCATGATTCATGATTCAATTCATGATTCATAATTCATGATTCAATTCATGATTCAATTCATGATTCATGATTCAATTCATGATTCATGATTCAATTCATGATTCGTGATTCATGAGTCGATTCATGATTCATGATTCAATTCATGATTCAATTCATGATTCATGATTGGATTCATGATTCATGATTCATGATTCAATTCATGAGTCATGATTCATGATTCATGATTCATGATTCAATTTATAATTCATGATTCAATTCATGATTCATGATTCATGATTCATGATTCAATTCATGATTCATGATTAATGATTCAATTCATGATTCATGATTCATGATTCATGACTCATGATTCAATTCATGATTCATGATTCATGATTAATGATTCAACTCATAATTCATAATTCATGATTCAATTCATGATTCATGATTCAATTCATGATTCATGATTCAATTCATGATTTGTGATTCGATTCATGATTCATGATTCAATTCATGATTCATGATTCAAATCATGATTCATGATTCAATTCATGATTCATGATTCATGATTCAATTCATGATTCATGATTCATGATTCAATTAATGATTCATGATTCATGATTCGATTCATGATTCACGATTCATGATTCAATTCATGATTCTTGATTCATGATTCATGATTCAATTCATGATTCAATTCATGATTCATGATTAAATTCATGATTCATAATTCATGATTCATGATTCAATTCATGATTCATAAATCAATTCATGATTCATGATTCATGATTAATTTCATAATTCATGATTCATGATTCAATTCATGATTCATGATTCAATTCATGATTCATGATTCAATTCATGATTCATGATTCAATTCATGATTCATGATTCAATTCATGATTTATGATTAATGATTCAATTCATGATTCATGATTCATGATTCATGATTCATGATTCAATTCATGATTCATGATTCATGATTAATGATTCAACTCATAATTCATAATTCATGATTCAATTCATGATTCATGATTCAATTCATGATTCATGATTCAATTCATGATTTGTGATTCGATTCATGATTCATGATTCAATTCATGATTCATGATTCAAATCATGATTCATGATTCAATTCATGATTCATGATTCATGATTAATGATTCAACTCATAATTCATAATTCATGATTCAATTCATGATTCATGATTCAATTCATGATTCATGATTCAATTCATGATTTGTGATTCGATTCATGATTCATGATTCAATTCATGATTCATGATTCAAATCATGATTCATGATTCAATTCATGATTCATGATTCACGATTCAATTCATGATTCACGATTCATGATTCAATTCATGATTCTTGATTCATGATTCATGATTTAATTCATGATTCAATTCATGATTCATGATTAAATTCATGATTCATAATTCATGATTCATGATTCATAATTCATGATTAATGATTCAATTCATGATTCATAAATCAATTCATGATTCATGATTCATGATTAATTTCATAATTTATAATTCATGATTCATGATTCAATTCATGATTCATGATTCAATTCATGATTTATGATTCAATTCATGATTCATGATTCAATTCATGATTTAATTCATGATTTATGATTCAATTCATGATTCATGATTCAATTCATGATTTGATTCCTGATTCAATTCATGATTCATGATTAAATTCATGATTCATGATTCAATTCATGATTCATGATTCAATTCATGATTCATGATTCAATTCATGATTCATGATTCATTTCTTGATTCATAATTCATGATTCATGATTTGATTCATGATTCATGATTCATGATTCGATTCATGATTAATGATTCATGATTCAATTCATGATTCATGATTCAATTCATGATTCATGATTCGATTCATGATTCATGATTCATGATTCGATTCATGATTCATGATTCGATTCATGATTCATGATTCAATTCATGATTCATGATTCATGATTCAATTCATGAATCATGATTCACGATTTATGATTCAATTCATGATTCATGATTCAATTCATGATTCAATTCATGATTCATGATTCATGATTCATGATTCATGATTCAATTCATGATTCAAAATTCATGATTCATGATACAATTAATGATTCATGATTCATGATTCAATTCATGATTCATAATTCATGATTCAATTCATGATTCAATTCATGATTCATGATTCAATTCATGATTCATGATTCAATTCATGATTCATGATTCATGATTCGATTCATGATTCATGATTCAATTCATGATTCAATTCATGATTCATGATTGGATTCATGATTCATGATTCATGATTCAATTCTTGATTCATGATTAATGATTCATGATTCAATTTATGATTCTGATTCATGTTTCAATTCATGATTCATGATTAATGATTAAATTCATGATTCATGATTCATGATTCATGATTCAATTCATGATTCATGATTCATGATTAATGATTCAATTCATAATTCATAATTCATGATTCAATTCATGATTCATGATTCAATTCATGATTCATGATTAATGATTAAATTCATGATTCAATTCATGATTGATGATTAGATTTATGATTCATGATTCATTATTCAATTCATGATTCATGATTCATGATTCGATTCATGATTCCTGATTAATGACTCAATTCATGATTCATGATTCATGATTCAAATTATGATTCATGATTCGATTCATGATTCATGATTCATGATTCAATTCATGATTCAATTCATGATTCATGATTCATGATTCATGATTCATGATTCAATTCATGATTCATAATTCATGATTTATGATTCAATTCATAATTCATGATTCGATTCATGATTCATGATTTTAATTCATGATTCAATTCATGATTCGATTCATGATTCATGATTCTATTCATGATTCATGATTCGATTCATGATTCATGATTCATGATTCAATTCATGATTCATGATTCATTAATCGATTCATGATTCCTGATTAATGACTCAATTCATGATTCATGATTCATGATTCAAATTATGATTCATGATTCGATTCATAATTCAATTCATGATTCAATTCATGATTCATGATTCATGATTCATGATTCAATTCATGATTCATAATTCATGATTCATGATTCATTTCATAATTCATGATTCATGATTCATGATTCATGATTCAATTCATGATTCATGATTCATGATTCGATTCATGATTCCTGATTCATTATTCAATTCATGATTCATGATTCATGATTCAATTCATGATTCATGATTCGATCTATGATTCTTGATTCATGATTCATGATTTGATTCCTGATTCATGATTCATGATTCAATTCATGATTCATAATTCATGATTCATGATTCAATTCATGATTCATGATTCGATTTATGATTCATGATTCAATTCATGATTCATGATTCATGATTCAATTCATGATTCATAATTCATGATTCAATTCATGATTCAATTCATGATTCATGATTCAATTCATGATTCATGATTCAATTCATGATTCATGATTCAATTCATGATTCATGATTCATGATTCGATTCATGATTCATGATTCAATTCATGATTCAATTCATGATTCATGATTCAATTCATGATTCATGATTCAATTCATGATTCGTGATTCATGAGTCGATTCATGATTCATGATTCAATTCATGATTCAATTCATGATTCATGATTGGATTCATGATTCATGATTCATGATTCAATTCATGAGTCATGATTCATGATTCATGATTCAATTTATAATTCATGATTCAATTCATGATTCATGATTCATGATTCATGATTCAATTCATGATTCATGATTAATGATTCAATTCATGATTCATGATTCATGATTCATGATTCATGATTCATGACTCATGATTCAATTCATGATTCATGATTCATGATTAATGATTCAACTCATAATTCATAATTCATGATTCAATTCATGATTCATGATTCAATTCATGATTCATGATTCAATTCATGATTTGTGATTCGATTCATGATTCATGATTCAATTCATGATTCATGATTCAAATCATGATTCATGATTCAATTCATGATTCATGATTCATGATTCAATTCATGATTCATGATTCATGATTCAATTAATGATTCATGATTCATGATTCGATTCATGATTCACGATTCATGATTCAATTCATGATTCTTGATTCATGATTCATGATTCAATTCATGATTCAATTCATGATTCATGATTAAATTCATGATTCATAATTCATGATTCATGATTCATAATTCATGATTCATGATTCAATTCATGATTCATAAATCAATTCATGATTCATGATTCATGATTAATTTCATAATTCATGATTCATGATTCAATTCATGATTCATGATTCAATTCATGATTCATGATTCAATTCATGATTCATGATTCAATTCATGATTCATGATTCAATTCATGATTCGTGATTCATGAGTCGATTCATGATTCATGATTAAATTCATGATTCAATTCATGATTCATGATTGGATTCATGATTCATGATTCATGATTCAATTCATGAGTCATGATTCATGATTCAATTTATGATTCATGATTCATGTTTAAATTCATGATTCATGATTCATGATTCAATTTATAATTCATGATTCAATTCATGATTCATGATTCATGATTCAATTCATGATTCATGATTAATGATTCAATTCATGATTCATGATTCATGATTCATGACTCATGATTCAATTCATGATTCATGATTCATAATTAATGATTCAACTCATAATTCATAATTCATGATTCAATTCATGATTCATGATTCAATTCATGATTTGTGATTCGATTCATTGATTCATGATTCAATTCATGATTCATGATTCAAATCATGATTCATGATTCAATTCATGATTCATGATTCATGATTCAATTCATGATTCATGATTCATGATTCAATTAATGATTCATGATTCATGATTCATGATTCGATTCATGATTCACGATTCCTGATTCAATTCATGATTCTTGATTCATGATTCATGATTCAATTCATGATTCAATTCATGATTCATGATTAAATTCATGATTCATAATTCATGATTCATGATTCATAATTCATGATTCATGATTCCAATCATGATTCATAAATCAATTCATGATTCATGATTCATGATTAATTTCATAATTCATGATTCATGATTCAATTCATGATTCATGATTCAATTCATGATTCATGATTCAATTCATGATTTATGATTCAATTCATGATTAATTCATGATTTATGATTCAATTCATGATTCATGATTCAATTCATGATTTGATTCCTGATTCAATTCATGATTTATGATTCAATTCATGATTCATGATTCAATTCATGATTTGATTCCTGATTCAATCATGATTCATGATTCAATTCATGATAAATGATTCAATTCATGATTCATGATTCATGATTCAATTCATGATTCATGATTCATTTCTTGATTCATAATTCATGATTCATGATTCATGATTCGATTTATGATTCATGATTCAATTCATGATTCATGATTCATGATTCAATTCATGATTCATAATTCATGATTCAATTCATGATTAAATTCATGATTCATGATTTAATTCATGATTCATGATTCAATTCATGATTCATGATTCAATTCATGATTCATGATTGGATTCATGATTCATGATTCAATTCATGATTCAATTCATGATTCATGATTGGATTCATGATTCATGATTCCAATTCATGAGTCATGATTCATGATTCATGATTCAATTCATGATTTATGATTAATGATTCAATTCATGATTCATGATTCATGATTCATGATTCATGATTCAATTCATGATTCATGATTCATGATTAATGATTCAACTCATAATTCATAATTCATGATTCAATTCATGATTCATGATTCAATTCATGATTCATGATTCAATTCATGATTTGTGATTCGATTCATGATTCATGATTCAATTCATGATTCATGATTCAAATCATGATTCATGATTCAATTCATGATTCATGATTCATGATTAATGATTCAACTCATAATTCATAATTCATGATTCAATTCATGATTCATGATTCAATTCATGATTCATGATTCAATTCATGATTTGTGATTCGATTCATGATTCATGATTCAATTCATGATTCATGATTCAAATCATGATTCATGATTCAATTCATGATTCATGATTCACGATTCAATTCATGATTCATGATTCATGATTCAATTCATGATTCATGATTCATGATACATGATTCGTGATTCGATTCATGATTCACGATTCATGATTCAATTCATGATTCTTGATTCATGATTCATGATTTAATTCATGATTCAATTCATGATTCATGATTAAATTCATGATTCATAATTCATGATTCATGATTCATAATTCATAATTAATGATTCAATTCATGATTCATAAATCAATTCATGATTCATGATTCATGATTAATTTCATAATTTATAATTCATGATTCATGATTCAATTCATGATTCATGATTCAATTCATGATTTATGATTCAATTCATGATTCATGATTCAATTCATGATTTAATTCATGATTTATGATTCAATTCATGATTCATGATTCAATTCATGATTTGATTCCTGATTCAATTCATGATTCATGATTCAATTCATGATTCATGATTCAATTCATGATTCATGATTCAATTCATGATTCATGATTCATGATTCAATTCATGATTCATGATTCATGATTCATAATTCATGATTCATGATTCATGATTTGATTCATGATTCATGATTCGATTCATGATTAATGATTCATGATTCAATTCATGATTCATGATTCAATTCATCATTCATGATTCGATTCATGATTCATGATTCATGATTCGATTCATGATTCATGATTCGATTCATGATTCATGATTCAATTCATGATTCATGATTCATGATTCAATTCATGAATCATGATTCACGATTTATGATTCAATTCATGATTCATGATTCAATTCATGATTCAATTCATGATTCATGATTCATGATTCATGATTCATGATTCAATTCATGATTCAAAATTCATGATTCATGATACAATTAATGATTCATGATTCATGATTCAATTCATGATTCATAATTCATGATTCAATTCATGATTCAATTCATGATTCATGATTCAATTCATGATTCATGATTCAATTCATGATTCATGATTCATGATTCGATTCATGATTCAATTCATGATTCAATTCATGATTCATGATTGGATTCATGATTCATGATTCATGATTCAATTCTTGATTCATGATTAATGATTCATGATTCAATTTATGATTCATGATTCATGTTTCAATTCATGATTCATGATTAATGATTAAATTCATGATTCATGATTCATGATTCATGATTCAATTCATGATTCATGATTCATGATTAATGATTCAATTCATAATTCATAATTCATGATTCAATTCATGATTCATGATTCAATTCATGATTCATGATTAATGATTAAATTCATGATTCAATTCATAATTGATGATTAGATTTATGATTCATGATTCATTATTCAATTCATGATTCATGATTCATGATTCGATTCATGATTCCTGATTAATGACTCAATTCATGATTCATGATTCATGATTCAAATTATGATTCATGATTCGATTCATGATTCATGATTCAATTCATGATTCAATTCATGATTCATGATTCACGATTCATGATTCATGATTCAATTCATGATTCATAATTCATGATTTATGATTCAATTCATAATTCATGATTCGATTCATGATTCATGATTTTAATTCATGATTCAATTCATGATTCGATTCATGATTCATGATTCTATTCATGATTCATGATTCGATTCATGATTCATGATTCATGATTCAATTCATGATTCATGATTCATTAATCGATTCATGATTCCTGATTAATGACTCAATTCATGATTCATGATTCATGATTCAAATTATGATTCATGATTCGATTCATAATTCAATTCATGATTCAATTCATGATTCATGATTCATGATTCATGATTCAATTCATGATTCATAATTCATGATTCATGATTCATTTCATAATTCATGATTCATGATTCATGATTCGATTCATGATTCATGATTCATGATTCGATTCATGATTCCTGATTCATGATTCAATTCATGATTCATGATTCATGATTCAATTCATGATTCATGATTCGATCTATGATTCTTGATTCATGATTCATGATTTGATTCCTGATTCATGATTCATGATTCAATTCATGATTCATAATTCATGATTCATGATTCAATTCATGATTCATGATTCGATTTATGATTCATGATTCAATTCATGATTCATGATTCATGATTCAATTCATGATTCATAATTCATGATTCAATTCATGATTCAATTCATGATTCATGATTCAATTCATGATTCATGATTCAATTCATGATTCATGATTCATGATTCGATTCATGATTCATGATTCAATTCATGATTCAATTCATGATTCATGATTCAATTCATGATTCATGATTCAATTCATGAGTCATGATTCATGATTCATGATTCATGATTCAATTTATTATTCATGATTCATGTTTCAAATCATGATTCATGATTCATGATTCATGATTCAATTTATGATTCATGATTTATGATTCATGATTCATGATTTATGATTCATGATTCAATTCATGATTCATGATTCATGATTCAATTCAAGATTCATGATTAATGATTCAATTCATGATTCATGATTCATGATTCATGATTCAATTCATAATTCATGATTCATGATTAATGATTCAACTCATAATTCATAATTCATGATTCATGATTCAATTCATGATTCATGACTCAATTAATGATTCGATACATGATTCAATTCATGATTGATGATTCGATTTATGATTCATGATTCATTATTCAATTCATGATTCATGTTTCAATTCATGATTCAATTCATGATTCATGATACAATTCATGATTCATGATTCGATTCATGATTCAATTCCATGATTCATGATTCATGATTCGATTCATGATTCCTGATTAATGACTCAATTCATGATTCATGATTCATGATTCAAATTATGATTCATGATTCGATTCATGATTCTTAATTCATGCTTTATGATTCGATTCATGATTTATGATTCGTGATTCAATTCATGATTCATGATTTATGATTCAATTCATGATTCATGATTCATGATTCGATTCATGATTCAATTCATGATTCATGACACAATTCAAGATTCGATTCATGATTCAGATCATGATTCATGATTCAATTTATGATTCATGATTCATGATTCAATTCATGATTCATGATTAATGTTTCATAAATCGATTTATGAATCATAATTCATGATTCATGATTAAATTCATGATTCATAATTCATGATTCATGATTTATGATTTGATTCATGGTTTATGATTCATGATTCAATTCATGAATCATGATTCAATTCATGATTCATGATTCATGATTCGATTCATGATTCATGATTCATGATTCAATTCATGATTCTTGATTCATAATTCATGATTCATGATTCAATTCATGATTCATAAATCAATTCATGATTCATGATTCATGATTAATTTCATAATTCATAATTCATGATTCATGATTCAATTCATGATTTATGATTCAATTCATGATTCATGATTCAATTCATGATTTAATTCATGATTTATGATTCAATTCATGATTCATGATTCAATTCATGATTTGATTCCTGATTCAATTCATGATTCATGATTCAATTCATGATTCATGATTCAATTCATGATTCATGATTCATTTCTTGATTCATAATTCATGATTCATGATTCATGATTCATGATTCATGATTCGATTCATGATTCATGATTCGATTCATGATTCATGATTCGATTCATGATTCATGATTCAATTCATGATTCATGATTCATGATTCAATTCATGAATCATGATTCATGATTCACAATTTATGATTCAATTCATGATTCATGATTCAATTCATGATTCAAAATTCATGATTCATGATTCAATTAATAATTCATGATTCGATTCATGATTCAATTCACGATTTAATTCATGATTCATGATTCATGATTCTATTTATGATATATGATTCATGATTCATGATTCATGATTCAATTCATGATTCATGATTCAATTCATGATTCATGATTCGATTCATGATTCATGATTTATGATTCATGATTCAATTCATGATTCATGATTCATGATTCAATTTATGATTCATGATTCGATTCATGATTTATGATTCAATTTATGATTCATGATTCATGATTCATGATTCATGATTCATAATTCAATTCATGATTCATAATTCATGATTCATGATTCAATTCATGATTCATGATTCATGATTCATGATTCATAATTCATGATTCATGATTCAATTCATGATTCATGATTCAATTCATGATTCATGATTCATAATTCATGATTCATGATTCAATTCATGATTAATGATTCATGCTTCAATTCATGATTCATGATTCAATTCATGATTCAATTCATGATTCATGATTCATGATTCATTATTCATGATTCATGATTCAATTCATGATTCATAATTCATGATTCATGATTCAATTCATAATTCATGATTCATGATTCATGATTCATGATTCGATTAATGATTCATGATTCAATTCATGATTCATAATTCATGATTCGATTAATGATTCTTGATTCATTATTCAATTTATGATTCATGATTCATGATTCATGATTCGATTCATGATTCATGATTCAATTCATGATTCATGATTTATGATTCAATTTATGATTCATGATTCAATTCATGATTCATGATTCATGATTCATGATTCATGATTCTATTCATGATTCATGATTCATGATTCTATTCATGATTCATGATTAATGATTCAATTCATGATTCATGATTAATGATTCAATTCATAATTCATAATTCATGATTCAATTCATGATTCATGATTCAATTCATGATTCATGACTCAATTAATGATTTGATTCATGATTCAATTCATGATTGATGATTAGATTTATGATTCATGATTCATTATTCAATTCATGATTCATGATTCATGATTCATGATTCGATTCATGATTCCTGATTAATGACTCAATTCATGATTCATGATTCATGATTCAAATTATGATTCATGATTCGATTCATGATTCATGATTCATGATTCAATTCATGATTCAATTCATGATTCATGATTCATGATTCATGATTCAATTCATAATTCATGATTCGATTCATGATTCATGATTTTAATTCATGATTCAATTCATGATTCGATTCATGATTCATGATTCTATTCATGATTCATGATTCGATTCATGATTCATGATTCATGATTCAATTCATGATTCATGATTCATGATTCGATTCATGATTCCTGATTAATGACTCAATGCATGATTCATGATTCATGATTCAAATTATGATTCATGATTCGATTCATGATTCATGATTCATGATTCAATTCATAATTCATAATTCATGATTCATGATTCATGATTCGATTAATGATTCATGATTCATGATTCATGATTCATGATTCATGATTTTATGATTCGATTAATTATTCTTGATTCATGATTCAATTTATGATTCATGATTCATGATTCATGATTCAATTCATGATTCATGATTCAATTCATGATTCCTGATTCAATTCATGATTCATGATTCATGATTCATGATTCAATTCATGATTCATAATTCATGATTCATGATTCATTTCATAATTCATGATTCATGATTCATGATTCGATTAATGATTCATGATTCATGATTCATGATTCATGATTCATGATTTATGATTCGATTAATTATTCTTGATTCATGATTCAATTTATGATTCATGATTCATGATTCATGATTCAATTCATGATTCATAATTCATGATTCATGATTCGATTCATGATTCCTGATTAATGACTCAATTCATGATTCATGATTCATGATTCAAATTATGAATCATGATTCGATTCATGATTCATGATCATGATTCAATTCATGATTCAATTCATGATTCATGATTCATGATTCATGATTCAATTCATGATTCATAATTCATGATTCAATCATAATTCATAATTCATGATTCATTATTCATGATTCGATTAATGATTCATGATTCATGATTCATGATTCATGATTCATGATTCATGATTCATGATTTATGATTCGATTAATTATTCTTGATTCATGATTCAATTTATGATTCATGATTCATGATTCATGATTCGATTCATGATTTCATGATTCAATTCATGATTCCTGATTCATGATTCAATTCATGATTCATGATTCATGATTCAATTCATGATTCATGATTCGATCTATGATTCTTGATTCAATTCATGATTCATAATTCATGATTCATGATTCAATTCATGATTCATGATTCGATTCTATGATTCATGATTCAATTCATGATTCATGATTCATGATTCAATTAATGATTCATAATTCATGATTCAATTCATGATTCAATTCATGATTCATGATTCAATTCATGACTCATGATTCAATTCTGATTCATGATTCAATTCATGATTCATGATTCAATTCATGATTCATGAGTCAATTCATGATTCATGATTCATGATTCGATTCATGATTCATGATTCAATTCATGATTCAATCATGATTCATGATTGGATTCATGATTCATGATTCATGATTCAATTCATGAGTCATGATTCATGATTCATGATTCATGATTCAATTTATGATTCATAATTCATGTTTCAAATCATGATTCATGATTCAATTTATGATTCATGATTCATGATTCATGATTCATGATTCATGATTCAATTCATGATTCATGATTAATGATTCAATTCATGATTCATGATTCATGATTCATGATCCATGATTCAATTCATGATTCATGATTCATGATTAATGATTCAACTCATAATTCATAATTCATGATTCATTTCATGATTCATGATTCAATTCATGATTCATGACTCAATTAATGATTCGATACATGATTCAATTCATGATTGATGATTCGATTTATGATTCATGATTCATTATTCAATTCATGATTCATGTTTCATTCATGATTCAATTCATGATTCATGATACAATTCATGATTCAACTGATTCGATTCATGATTCAATTCATGATTCATGATTCATGATTCGATTCCATGATTCCTGATTAATGACTCAATTCATGATTCATGATTCATGATTCAAATTATGATTCATGATTCGATTCATGATTCTTGATTCATGCTTTATGATTCGATTCATGATTTATGATTCGTGATTCAATTCATGATTCATGATTTATGATTCAATATCATGATTCATGATTCATGATTCGATTCATGATTCAATTCATGATTCATGACACAATTCATGATTCGATTCATGATTCAGATCATGATTCATGATTCATGATTCGATTCATGATTCAATTCATGATTCATGACACAATTCATGATTCGATTCATGATTCAGATCATGATTCATGATTCAATTTATGATTCATGATCATGATTCAATTCATGATTCATGATTAATGTTTCATAAATCGATTCATGAATCATAATTCATGATTCATGATTAAATTCATGATTCATAATTCATGATTCATGATTTATGATTTGATTCATGATTTATGATTAATGATTCAATTCATGAATCATGATTCAATCATGATTCATGATTCGATTCATGATTCACGATTCATGATTCAATTCATGATTCTTGATTCATGATTCAATGATTCAATTCATGATTCAGATTCAATGATTCATGATTAAATTCATGATTCATGATTAAATTCATGATTCATAATTCATGATTCATGATTCATAATCATGATTCATGATTCAATTCATA